>NW_015168056.1:1019448-1091815 GCF_001447785.1 Gekko japonicus
GATCGGCTTGCGGCAAGCCGATCGGCCCTCGCCGCTCTGGCCCCCCCTCCCTGCTCGCTGCTTCCCTCCCAAGCGGCAGCGGCAGTTACAGAGCGTCTCCTGCGCACGCGCAGGAGACGCTCTTGCACTTTCGGGGGGATTTAAACATCCCCCCAAATTTTTTTTAACTTTTTTTATTTTTGTGCACACGTGGGGACTGGCCCACGTGTGCACAAACCTCTCCCTTCCCCCCAGGTGCCCCCGAAGTGCAGATTTAGATATCCGCACTCCGGGGGCAACTTCAGCATTAGTATAAGGATGTTTTCTTTCATTTATATCTGCAGGCAATTTTATATCTTCGGTCAAATTTCAAAATTCAATAGAATTCCAGAATATTTCAGAGAATTACAAGGCTTTCTTAATGGGCAACCAGTCACAGTTTTCAGAAAAGCCACTCTATAACATTACTAAGCTGGTAAAAGTAAAGGTAAAGGTTCCCTTGCTCGGAAGCCAGTCAAATCCGACTCTAGGGTTGCAGTGCTCATCTCCGTTTCCAAGCCGAAGAGCCAGCGCTGTCCGAAGACGTTTCCGTGGTCATGTGGCCAGCATGACTAAACACCAAGGCGCACGGAACGCTGTTCCCTTCCCACCGAAGTGGTACCTATTTATCTACTTGCAATTTCTTGCTTTCGAACTGCTAGGTTGGCAGGAACTAAGCTGGTATTGCCTCCTAATGATGAGCAAAAAATGTATATATCTACAGACAATTGTTATGTCTAGCATCTGCTATTCACAGCCTTTGCCACGGTTGTTACTATTGAATGACATTTTTCTATGGCTAGTCTGCCATAGCATACAGTGCAGAAATTATTGGAGCAACGTAGTGGTGGGTGACGGCTTTCCTGCACTGATTACCTTTTTTCCACTCCACATGAAGGTACAAGTGATCCGTACGTGAAGTTTAAGGTGAATGGGAAGACGCTGTACAAAAGCAAGGTCATCTACAAGAACCTGAACCCTGTTTGGGATGAGATGGTTGTTCTTCCAATACAGTCCCTGGATCAGAAGCTTCGTATCAAGGTAATGTCTCGCTTAGAGTCACTGCTGAATTTTTTTAAAAAATTTTTTATTGAAAGATATGCAACAAAACAGCAAAGATAAAAAACACATTACAGGCAAACAACAGAATAGGAAGTGAAAACAGAACTGTAAAATCCAAGAATAGACAAGGAGTAAACAAGATACCCTCAAAACATTCCACAGAATAACCGTTGCATCCGTCAATATCAACCCAGCCCTCTTCATGCACAAAAATGGTGATTGAGCCTGAGAAAGTCATGAAGTGTTCTGTTAGCATCTCTATGACCTTTTTTCATGTGGATAAATAGCTAAAAATCTTTTTTCATGTGGATAAATAGCTAAAAACGGACCCAAGGAATGTAGGAAGCCTTTGCTGGAAGAATGTCATTTCCTGACATATAATGAAGAACCCTTGACCAGACCGCGACAAACCGCTCATAGCCTTTAGA
Organism: Gekko japonicus; assembly: GCF_001447785.1. NCBI lineage: Eukaryota > Metazoa > Chordata > Lepidosauria > Squamata > Gekkonidae > Gekko > Gekko japonicus. The sequence goes on from NW_015168056.1 coordinate 1,020,957, forward strand.
TGTGACCATAGCCGTGTTTTGCGTGACTTGTGTAAGTTTGTCTAAAATAAACTGATCCCACACTTTTTCAAACCAGGTTTGAATCTGGTTTGGAGGCTAACTGGCTTTCCAGGCAGAAGCAATGGCTAGTCTTGCAGCTGCTAACAGTTTTGGAAATGAGTTCCTTCTGGGCCTTGGTAGCTGAATTCTTTTGGCCACAGTGGAATCCTGAATCTGGTTTGGAGGTCCCCGGTGGAGTGAAATATCATAAGAATAAAGGAATCTGGGCTGCGATCACTTGCAATCCACTGTCAATGCACTTTTGAATTGGATTTTGCCAGTTCACCCAGTAAAAATCCAGTTAGAAAGTGCATTGACAGTGGATTGAAAGTGGATTGTTTAGTGTGTGTGATCACAGCCCTAGTGTGACAACCGGAAGACGTCTAAGTGAGCAGAACTAGAAAAACAGCCAATTACTGCCAGCTCGCGGTGTATTTATTTTATTTTTATTTACTTCAGTTATGATCTACCTTTTGCACTGAGACGTAAGGTGGATTACCTGGTGTTAAGTCAATGCAAACAAACATCCCCGAGGTATCAAATAAGCAACATGATAGGATTAGAATGACAAAAATTAGAACAATGCAAAAAAAGTATTAGAGACAATATGTCAAGATGCAGAAAACGGGATCACAAAAGGAGAAAACAGTGCTGTAAGTGCACCATTATGGGGCATGGGCCCTGTACTTTGACTTGATCTATCTGTTTTCATAACCCCACATATAAGCATTTGCATAGCTGGATTCCACTACGGGCATCTGATGAAGTGAGCCTCCAGTCCCCCACATCTGCTGCTGGGATCAAAACCTGTTGGTCTGGCTTGTCTCTACATTTCAGTTTAATTTTTTCCCCCATGGCAGACCAGAGCAGCGGGAGAAACAAACTAGGCTTCCACAAGACCTGAGCAATTTTTCGGGGATGGGGGGGGTGTCTGCAAGTCCATATTCTGAGCTGGGTCTTGAGGGTGGGTGGGGGATGTGGGGAAGAACAGAAACGACGACTGAGGGGTGACATGATCGAGGTTTACAAGATTATGCATGGGAAAGAGCAGGTAGAGAAAGAGGTACTTTTCTCCCTTTCTCACCATACAAGAACTTGTGGGCACTCCATGAAATTGCTGAGCGGTTGGGTTAGAACGGATAAAAGGAAGTACTTCTTCACCCAAAGAGTGATTAACACATGGAATTCACTGCCACAGGAAGTGGTGGCGGCTACAAGCATGGACGGCTTCAAAAGGGAATTAGATAAGCATATGGAGCAGAGGTCCATCAGTGGCTATTAGCCACAAGGTATAGATAGGGGCTCTGGGGCAAATGATGCTCTGTCTTCTTGGTGCTTGGGGGGGGGCAGCAGTGGGAGGGCTTCTAGTGTCCTGGCCCCACTGCTGGACCTCCTGATGGCACTGGTATTTCTGGCCACTGTGTGACAGAGTGTTGGACTGGATGGGCCTTTGGCCTGATCCAACATTGGCGTCTCTGATGTTCTAACCTGACACTTAAATTTTTGGGTGATGTCTACACTCAGAGATTGTTCAAAAGTAAGGTTTGTGCTTTCCTAAGCTGCCATGGTTACGGTTTCAAAACAGTGCCCAGTGTCATTGCTAGCAAATGGTTTGGGGAGCGTCCATTATCCCATGAGCCCATTCTCCTGCATACCAGTAAGATCAGGCCACCATGGGTTCACACACATAATCCAGAGAAGCCTGCCTCTGCGTGTCTCTGCATGAGTCCCTGGGTCTCACTATGCTCGCTAAGCTTCATGGCAATGCAGGAATTTGAACCTGTCTCCCTCAGGTCCTAGTCCAGCATGCTGTAAGCGAAAGATTCTGGCTTTGGTCTCTCGCACTGAAACTATTTTCCGGTACTGAACTGTTGTGTTTGGTTTTCCCAACTCCCTGTGCATCAGGTATACGACCGAGACCTAACCTCTTCGGACTTTATGGGTTCGACTTTTGTAAAGCTGGATGAACTGGAACTCAACAGGTATGCTCAAGACTTATTAACTGCAAGCATGTTACTCTCCCCCCCCCCCCCCCCCGCCATTTATAGCCTGCTTTGTTCACTGAAGGAGCTGCGGTGGCTCAAGTGGTTAAGACGCTGAACTGCAGGCTGTGGAAGGTCAGTAGTTCAGCAGTTCGAGACCCGGGTGCCGCATGATGGAGTGAGCTCCCATCTCTAGTTCCAGCTCCTGCCAACCTAGCAGTTCGAAAGCAAGAAATTGCAAGTAGATAAATAGGTACCACTTCGGTGGGAAGGTAACAGCGTTCTGTGCGCCTTGGCGTTTAGTCATGCCGGCCACATGACCACGGAAACGTCTTTGGACAGCGCTGGCTCTTCGGCTTTGAAACGGAGATGAGCACCGCAACCCTAGAGTCGGACTCGACTGGCTTTCGAGCAAGGGAACCTTTACCTTTACCTTGTTCACTGAGCAGCCTAAAAGCCCAAAGTAGTGTTTTCTCAATCAGAGCTTGGAAGCTAAGCCGGGTTGACCACAGTCAGTACTTGGAAGGGGCTGTGGCTCAGTGGTAGAATGTCTGCTTGGCCTGCAGAAGGTCCCAGCTTCAGTCCCCGTCATCTCCAGTTAAAAGTATCAAGTGGTAGTCGGTGATGGGAAAGTCCTCTGCCTGAGACCCCGGAGACCTGCTGCGTGAGTAGAGAAGAGGAAGAACAGGAAGAGGAAGAAGAGGAGGAAGAAGAGGAGATTGGATTTATACCATGCCCTTCACTCAGAGTCTCAGAGAGGCTTACAATCTCCTTCCCTTCTTCTCCCCACAACAGACACCCTGTGCGGTAGGTGGGGCTAAGAGAGCTCTTTCAAGGACTGCTCTTGAGAGAACAGCTCTGAGAGAACTTGTGAATGACCCGAGGTCACCCAGCTTGCTGTATGTGGAGGAGTGGGGAATCAAACCTGGTTCTCCCAGATTAAAGTCCACACTCTTAACCACTACACCAAGCTGGCTCTAGTTCCCGAAATCCTGATGGACCAAGGGTCTGATTCAGTGTACGGCAGCTTCATGAGCACATGTGTGCTAGGAAGACTACCAAGGGTGAGTGGGGTTGCTATGCAACCACCTCCGCTCATCTTTTGCCTTGAAAACCCGGTGCTCATAAGGTCTCCTTGAGTTGGTTTGCGACTTGACCATTTGTTGCTCACTGTGACTCAAGGTGGATGAGAGAATAGGTAAAGCAATACGTTTATACAGCAAAGAGCTCCTTGTCTTAAGCAAACTGTCAGAGGCATGACACACCTCAATGGAGAAAGTGGATTGCAAAGGTAGAGCAGTAAAGAAAGAGAAAGGGATGTGTGCAATGAATATTGCTATGGACTACGATGCCATCCGTACTAGAAGCAAACTCCTATTTTGTTACTTTATCCTTCCTCACTGAAAAAAAAAATAAATGTTTCTAAATGCTAGCTTGCGGAAGTTGTTTAGAAAATGGCTTGGTGTTATTCTAGATATGAAACAGGGGCCCCGGTCACACGGGCCGGATATCGCGGGGGGGGGAGGCGTGGCTGTTTGCCCCACAGCGAAATTACGCGCGACTGCGCGATCAGGCATCCCCTCGCGGTCCCGTCGAGGTCCCATGGTTAGGGGGGAGGTGCCAATCACACGACGCGCCAAAGAAGCGGCCCGGCACGACGGGGTTGTGTTTGTTTTTTTAAATTGAACCGGAAGTATGCGCATGCCCCATTGGGTACTTGTGTGCATCCCTGGAGACTTTAAAAAAAAAAAACCTTTTCCCAATGGGGCATGGGCGGGCGCTGGATACCACCGGAAACTCGATCAGACGCCTGCCCTTGCCCCGCGGTTTCCGGAAACTAGTACCTCCGAGGTACTAGTTTTTAACTGCGCGTCTTCGGCGGGAAGCCTCGGGATCGCCACGGGAACTCTGCGCTTCCCAGATGTGGCGGTGAGATCGCACCCGGAAAATCCGCCTATCTTCCGTCACAGTAGCGTGGCTACTGCTCCGTGTGACCGCAGCCAGGGTTGGTTTGGTTTTTTTTAAATCAGAGCTCTAATGTGACTTGTTCAATCCCGACCCCTTTTCAAGTTTTGCCTTTAAGGTTAGATGTTGAAAGATACTTATGGAAAACAAACGCCAAGCACAGATCTTGCCGACAAGTTCAAGATGACAGTGCTAAGTATCAGCTTGCTCAGCTGGTTACTGTCTTTCCCCTGATTCCGTAATTAGAAATGTTGAAAAAAGAATCTGCAAGCAACTGCAAATTAGAAGTTTTTTTAAGAAATGATTTTGCCCTTAAATTCAGCTTGGGTCTATTACACCAGTCCCTTAAAAAAGCCTTGTATATATCTAATGCTGCTGTCACAGTCTGCGGTGATCTGGGATCCCAGGAACGTGAGGTCTGTCACTACTTCCACGACTTCCCCTTCTATTTGCCAAGGAGTGAGGGGGCCGGATGCCATAATCTTAGTTTTTTTGTTGTTGAGCTTCACGTTCCTGGGATCCCAGATCAAAGAAGATGGGGACGGCAAAGGATGAGATGGTTAGACAGTGTCATAGATGCAACGAACATGAAGTTGAGCAAACTTCAGAGGACGGCGGAAAACAGGAGGGCCTGGCGAGATCTTGTCCATGGGGTCGCGAAGAGTCGGACTCGACTGTGCGACTGAACAACAACAACAAAAATATATCTAATGTGCAGCCTTAGTTCATTGTTTGTTCTTGATGTTTAGAAATAATCCTGGGCACAAAACGTGGTTATAGCTGGAAAGAAAACCAAGAGCTTCAAGCTCTTCCCTCCCGTACTTTCATCTCCAAAACAGTCTCCATCCTTCATTCCATTTCCCCTTTGCATCTTCCCAGGGGCGGATGAAGACTCACTGGTGCCCTCAGCGCTGGCCAATCTTGGTGCCCCCCCTCCTTTCCACACTGGCCCAGTCCATTTTAGTTGTTGACCTGTCTGACCAGATAGACAATGCAGGTTGCAGCAATACAAAAATGTATTCATAAGATAACACAATAGACTGTACAAACTAAGCCAAGCTTGGGCTGCATAAAGTTCTACAAAAATGCAATACAACATCTATTTTAATATTTCACAAGTTAAATGTATCAAAGTTTCGATATTCACCCTTTTCCCAACTTTGCGGTGCCCCCTTTGGCCCTGGTGCCCTAAGCACGTGCTGAATGGTTAATCCGCCCCTGCATCTTCCCCACTGTCAAAATTTAGATCACAGGTGCTTTAGAACAGGAGATTTGCTGGGTGAATCATTGACCGTGAACACACGGGCAGTTTGGCCCGACATAGCCACTCCTCCCCTCTGGATCCAGTGGGCGCATTTCAGCAATACTCCATAGGTGGCAATAATGATGGTGTTCCCACTTTACAGGACTGTTGAGAAGATTCTTAAACTGGAAGATCCAAACAGCTTGGAGGAAGACATGGGCGTGGTTGTCTTGGAGTTGAGGCTAGCCGTGAAGCAGGCAGACATTAAAAGAAACGTAAGTAGCCCAAGAAATTGTGGGCCTCCCTGGGGCCCCAGAGTTCCCGCGCGGCCCTGGTAGGCTGGTGACAGCCGTAGCAGGGGAAGCTGGGGGCGGGGCTTGCTGCCGCCGCCATTTTGACACCTCCTGGGCTCCCGGAGCGGCGCTCCGGCATGCTCCGGCCCCAAAAGACCCCTGCTTCAGATTAGAGTCTGCTGCTCTTAACCACTACACCAAACTGGTTCTCCAGCTAAAAGGTTCTAGGTTCAGTTCCTGGCATCTCCAGCTACAAGAACCAGGTCAAAGGTGTTGGGAAAGACCTTTGCCTGAGATTTTGGAGTTCCTCCGCCCTGATAGATCAGGCACCTGATTCAGGATAACACAGCTTCATGTGTTTGTGTATCCCCAGGGGATGTTGGTGCATGGGCATGTCTGATATGGCCCATGTCAGCTGAAGATGGGTTAGCTCTGGGGCAGGGCTCAAGTGTACTCTTGCCATAACCATTTGCCCCACTACAGTGGTGGACTTAAATAGCGCTACAAGGTTAGAAAATAGTGGGGTCTTGTTTGTGTAACTGGAGGCTGAATGCAGTAATATCATCTAGGAGAGGGTCTGTGGCTCTGTGCATTAGCCTCTGCTTTGTGGTTCAATCCCCAGCCTCTTCAGTGAAGGAGGCGGAGGAGGAGGAGGAGGAGGAGGAGATTGGATTTATACCCCGCCTTTCACTACCCAAAGGTGTCTCAGAGTGGCTTACAAACTCCTTTCCCTTCCCCTCCCCACAACAGACACCCTGTGAGGCAGGTGGGGCTGAGAGAGCTCTTGACAGAAACTGCTCTTTTCCAAGAACAGCTCTTATCAGAACTACGGCTTGCCCAGGGTCATCCAGCAGGTGCAAGTGGAGGAGTGGGGAATCCAACCCGGTTCTCCCAGATTAGCGTCCGCTCACTTAACCATGACACCAAACTGGTTCCCAGGAGGAGAAGGAGGAGGAGGAGATTGGGTTTATACTCCGCCCTTCACTACCCAAAGGTGTCTCAGAGCGGCTTACAAACGCCTTCCCCTTCCCCTCCCCACAACAGACACCCTGTGAGGCAGGTGGGGCTGAGAGAGCTCTTGACAGAAACTGCTCTTTTTTCAAGAACAGCGCTTATCAGAACTACGGCTTGCCCAAGGTCATCCAGCCAGGTGCGAGTGGAGGAGTGGGGACTCAAATCCGGTTCTCCCAGATTAGAGTCCGTGAACTTAACCACTACCCCAAACTGGCTCAGGATCAGGTAGTAGGTGATGTGAAAGACCTTCAGCAGAGACCCTGGAGAGTTGCTGCCGGTCTGTGCAGACAATACTGACCTTGATGGACCCAGGGCCTCAGTCAATATCAGACAACTTCACATGTGTTCGTATCATTTCCGGTAGGAGGGGAGTGGTCCCCCCCCCCAATAGTCTTTATGAAGGTGGCTGTTTTCCTTCGTCACATAGAATGAGCAATCCAAGCGATGGCCTGGTCTTTGTTTGTGGGCCTAGCCATGACACAGTCGGAAACTTGGTCTGTGACAGAAGATGAGACAGCTTGGTTGGTCTTCCCGAGGGTGCTTGCAGGCCAGAAATCCCGTCCTTGGTGCTTTCAACTATCCATGCTACGGCTCGGTTCAAAACACATGACTCATTCTCACAACCCTTTTTTGTCTCTTTCTCTCTCTTTCGGGTTTTCCCTTGGATGACTCGGTTTGGGCCGATACGGTTGCGGCGTACAGAAGTGGACGAACCGAAGAAAGCTCTCTACGCCAAAGGTAATTTGCGTTCAGCCTCCAACTCGAGTTTTCACTCCAGTCCACGAGAGCTTGAAATGTGTACATGAGAACCGTGTTACGTAGCTAGACATCCACAAGACAACCGAGGGCAGTAAAACAATGAAAGAGAGCCCTGCTCAGTTCGACTCAAGGTCCATCTGCTCTGGTAGATCATCTTCAGTGGTGGCAACTCAGATTGTTCGCTCAGACTTAAAATTTCGAGGCACGATAAATCATACTGTCAGATTCTCTCTTTCTCGTTCCCCTGCCTTTCCTGTAATGGGGTTTGTACCATATCTTTTTGAAGTAGAGCTAGTTCCTCCCAGAATATGTCAGCAGGTCTGTTGGACTCCAGTAACTTCTGAGATTCTAAAGGCCGAACTCTCTGTGATGTTGGAGTTCTGTGACTGACCCTCCGCATTTTGAATTTTGGGCCTTAAAAAACAGCACCAGTCCAATCTGGGTCTGGTCTATAGCATGCCAGAAGGGAGGTGAAAAATACTGGGTTCGACGCATGGAGAACTCAGACTACGACATGCGTTCAGACCAATGTTCCCTCTAAGCTGTGGAGTCTTGTGAGCAAAAAATCTACTTTGTGAGCTACTGACATTAAAGTTGTGAGCAAGTGATTTGGCTACTGCATAAATTAGTTTGTTTGGAGCCATCCCTCCCGAGCTGAGACAAAAATCTGTGAGCCAGAGGCTAAAAAACTGTGAGCTAGCTCACATTAACTCAGCTTAGAGGGAACACTGGTTCAGACATGTTTATTGTACTTCACAACAAGACATGGAAAAATGGCCCTGCCAGGCCAACTATATACACTCCACCCGGCACACCTCTGTCCCCATTGGAGGGTTTGAATTTCCTGCCAAGGGTGCTAATTGGTGGACTCTAGGTGGACTAGGATCCTAGGTCCCCTTTCTGTTTGGGGATTTAGGATCCTGTTTAGCCACGGACCCCTGGTGGTGGTCCGCATACATAACACACTTCCCTCCTTAGTTCTGGTTCAACCTATGTTTACATAGTCCTGCGGATAGGCAGGGGGGTCTGCGCTCTCGGAGGGAACGCCAGGGCGCTGGCACGGGGTTGCTTGCAGCCGCCTCTGGCTGGCTGGCCACGTCTGGTTGTTGCGAGGGTGGCGGCGGTGGCTGCTCTTCAGTTTCTGGCGGTGTGGCCGGGGGCTTGACTGGTGGGGGCTCACCTGTGCTGGGGGGTTCTGGCCGAGCTCTTGCCTACGTTGCATAGAGTCCCACTACTGAGACGGACTTTTCCCATACTAAGCTGAAAAGCAGCATGGGAGGGCATTTTGATTGCGAAAAAAAAGGCTGTGTGCAGCGTTCCCTCTAAGCTGAGTTAGTGTGAGCTAGCTCACAGTTTTTTAGCCTCCGGCTCACACATTTTTTACTTAGCTCAGGAAGGATGGGTCCAGAGCAAAGCTAATTGATGCAGTAGCCTGATCGCTCGCTCACAACTTTGATGCCAGTGGCTCACAAAGTAGAATTTTTGCTCACAAGACGCCACAGATTAGCAAAAAAGGGGGGGGGGGGGGTGCTATGTGGAAGAGTTCCCGCCCTCCTTTCCCAGAAGAATAACAGTCATTTCAAAATCAGTGTCTAGGGGCCGTTTTGTGGGCAGCAGGCAGTCATCTCCACTTGGAGAAGCCCGGAGATCTAGTGGACGGGATGAGAGCAAGAGGAGAGGTTCTGCTGTGCAGTCGGGCTTCCCTTAGGGTTGCCAATCTCCAGGTGCCCCCTTGAGATCTCTCAGAAATCTCCCAGAAATACAGTTTCCTCTAGAGAACCAAGATCAGTTTCCGCGGAGAAAATGGCTGCTTTGGAGGGTGGACTCTATGGCATTGTACCTTCCTGAGGTGACCAGGGCTCTACTGGTAGCAGGAGCTCCTTTGCATATTAGGCCACACACCCCTAGTGTAGCCAATCCTCCAAGAGCTTACAATAGCCCCAGTAAGAAGAGCTCTGTAAGCTCTTGGAGGATTGGCTACACTAGGGGTGTGTGGCCTAATATGCAAAGGAGCTCCTGCTACCAGTAGAGCCCTGCTGTGAGGTCCCTCCCCAAACCCCACCCTCCCCAGGTTCTATCCCCCAAATCTCCAGGTATTCCCCAAGACAGAGTTGGTGACCCTGCCCCGGTTGCTGTAGGGCAAGGGGGAAGTAGCCAGGGATGGATCGGCTATGGAGGGAGATGTCCCTCTAGAATGATGGCCCGCCCCAGGCTGCTGGGGCAACCACAGCCCCGAGCAAGCCAGTGACCCCCAGGCCTGCATGCCCTGTGGTATTTCTCCCTCTGTCAGGAGTGTGTGGAGCCGTTTCCAAGGACCATTTTTTGCCTCCCAGTCTCCCTCTGGGATCCTGCCAACCTAGCAGTTTGAAAGCAAGAAATTGCAAGTAGATAAATAGGTACCACTTCGGTGGGAAGGTAACAGCGTTCCGTGCGCCTTGGTGTTCAGTCATGCCGGCCACATGACCACGGAAACATCTTCGGACAGCGCTGGCTCTTCGGCTTGGAAACGGAGATGAGCACCGCAACCCTAGAGTCGGATTTGACTGGCTTTCGGGCAAGGGAGACCCTTACCTTTACCTCCCCCTGGGAGCAGCCCGGGCACCTTCCCTTCTTAACACAACAGCCGCCTACACAACAGCATTCATAGGTTCAAGGGAGATTTGATGTGTCGGTTGATCGGCCTTCCGACTCGACCGCCGCCGTCTCTTTCCTGTTCCCCTTTGCCAAAGGGGGCGTTTTGGCTTGCCACTGGGTTGTGCCCAGAATAGGACAAAAGCAGTTTTAGAGCTCAGCTTGTTTTCCTTTCTCCAGCAGTTTTGCAGGGGTCGTGGGTCAAGGTGACGGGAGTCAGACTATGCCAGGGGTGGCCCAAGTGTGGCTCGGGAGCCACATGCGTCTCTTTCACACATTTTGTGCAGCTCCCGGCAGGGCAGCCGGGGAAGCTAAATATCATTAGCAAACAAAAAAATCATTGGGCGAATAAATACCGTGATCTATATCTGCTTTTATCCCTTTTTGTTATTATTTTTGGACATCTCTCTTAATGTTAGGAAAAAGCAAATCTGCATATTCTCCCAGTTAAAAACATGTAATATTTGTTCATGCCTTGCAGCTCTCAAACATCTGATGTTTATTCTGTGTGGCTCTTATAGGGTTGCCAAGTCTGGTGTTGCACCGCAGCGGGGGAGTCCCGGCTGGCGGCTGGAGTGTGTGCGCCGCACACACATCACCCGGAAGTGACGTGACGACGCTGGGCATGCTGGGGGCGGGGCCACGACCACCCGAGGGAAAACCATAGAGTTTTCCCTCGGATGACCGTGGCCCCACCCCCAGCGTGGTTGCATCACTTCCGGGTGATGTACACGTCGGGGTGGGGCTCCCTCCAGGGCCCGATCCGCCAGCAGCAGGGAACGGGCCTCTGGGGCAGGGGTTTTCCCGCCCCCTGGGGGGACTTGGTAAGCCTAGGCATTTAGCAAGTTTGGCCAACCCTGGACTATGCCAATCACCTTCTTGACTCCTCCCCATGGAATGCTGGTTTCTGGGGCAGCCCCAGAGATCTTGACAGTGCTGTCAGATGGGGGTGTAGCCCCATTCCATTGACTTATTTACTTCCTGTGTGCCCTGCCTTTCTCCCCAGTGGGGCTCCAAAGCAGCCTACACCTTTTGCCTCTCCTCCATTTTATCCTCACCACAACTCTGTGAGGTTGGCTAGGCTGAGAATGCGTGATTGGCCCAAGGTCACTCGGCAAGTTCCCATGGCAGAGTGGGGGATTTGGACCTGGGTCTCTCACATCTTAGTCTGATGCTCTAACCGCCACGCCGCAGTGGCTCTCGCACTGTGTACCTTTTGTGTACCAACAGAGAGAGGGGTCCACTGGAGGGCCGGATTTGTGGTTAAAGGAAGGGGGGTTGGGTGTGTGTGCAAATGCACGCGTAGACGAGCAAGAGGAGTGCCACAAGGTATAGATAGGGACTCTGGGGCAAGTGATGCTCTGTCATCTTGGTGCTTGGGGGGGGTCAACAGTGGGAGGGCTTCTAGTGTCCTGGCCCCACTGGCCCCACTGGCACTGGTATTTCTGGCCACTGTGTGATACAGAGTGTTGGACTGGATGGGCCTTTGGCCTGATCCAACATTGGCATCTCTTATGTTCTTATGAGTGATGCATATTGCTGGAGACTTCAATCTTGAAATAATCAGCTCCGTAGATCGAGTCGATCCCCTGGGCATGGAGTAAAGACTCAGCTGACGAATGCTGAATAACAATAGATGGATCAAGAAGAAGTGAGCAGTGACCAATGCTCCCTCTAAGCTGTGGAGTCTTGTGAGCAAAAATTCTACTTTGTGAGTGACTGGCATTAAAGTTGTGAGCCAGCGATTTGGCTACTGCATAAATTAGTTTGCTCTGGAGCCATCCTTCCTGAGCTAAGACAAAAACGTGTGAGCTGGAGGCTAAAAAAAATGTGAGCTAGCTCACACTAACTCAGCTTAGAGGGAACACTGGCAGTAGCTCATCCTGCCACAAATTTTGTGAGTTTTTAAGGTGCTACTGGACTTTTACTCTTTTCTGCTTGAAACAGAGTGCAGAGGTTGGAAGAAGAGGAGGAGGAGGAGGAGATTAGATTTATACCCCGCCCTTCACTCGGAGTCTCAGAGTGGCTTACACACTCCTTTCCCTTCCCTTCCCCACAACAGACACCCTGTGGGGTAGGTGGGGCTGAGAGAGCTCTTTTCAGAACTGTCCTTGAGAGAACAGCTCTGACAGAACTATGGCTTGCCCAAGGTCATCCAGCAGCTGCAAGTGGAGGAGTGGGGAATCAAACCCGGTTCTCCCAGATTAGAGTCCGCGCACTTAACCACGACACCAAACTGGCTCACCAAAAGGATTGTACCAACTCAGAGCTAGTGGTAGGATAGTTAGCATGTCAGGCTAGTATCTGGAAGACCCAGGGTTGAATCCTCACTTGTGCCATGGAAGCCTGCTTGGGGGACTTTGGGCCAGTCACACCCTCTCAGCCTAACCTACCTCACAGGGTTGTTGTGAGGATAAAATGGCAGAGGAGGAGAAGGATGTAAGCTGCTTTGGGTCCCCGAGGGGAGGAAGGTGAGTTATAAATGATTGATTTATTTATACTTCTAGTCGGCCCTTAAAAATAACATCGCATCAGTAGTACAATAAATAAACTTGGTTTTAGGAAAGTGCAAAATTCCCATCTTGATCCAATTTTCCTTGTTTCCTCTTGGGACTACTCCCCCTCCTCACAAACACTCAGTTGTGCTCTTCATTGGCCTTGGAGTCCCTTGAAAGGAAGCCAGACTTCCAAAACTTTAAATAGTTTAAAGCCCCTCATTGGGTTCTTCCCTCCTTACCTCCAGTGCCTTTCTTCCAGAAATTTCTTTTTGGAAATAATTGTGATCATGCTTTTCGAGTGGGACTTGGCGGGTACGCAGGCTTCTGGCCGAGTTCCTCCTCCTTAAAAATAAAATAAAATCAGAGAAGCCAATAGCGGGGAGAAAGGGAGGCAAAGTTATTTGTGTGAAAGAAGAGAGGGGAAAAGACTAGGAAAAAAGGAACGGCCTAACCTTTTGTCTTTTTCGGTTGCCGTCACTAGAGGGGAGGAGAGCTTCAGCTCTTTCCAGAAGAACCACAGTTCAAGGTTTTAAGGAGGAAAAAAAACCCAGGTCCTGTGACCATCTGAGAAGCAGTAAAGAATTTCCCAGGAAGCCTCTTTGGGCAACACCTGACATAGCAGTATTTCCTGGTTTATTGATCTGGCTGCCGCACTAAACCGCTAGCGCTGTACATCAATAACTATCTTTAGTTAGGAAACGCCGGGCTGTGGAAACACTGCTGGCCTTTGGTTCATTCTCTCTCTCTCCCCCCCCCTCTCCCCCCTCCCCCTGCCTTTTTGTGGCAGAACATAAAGGCTACAAAGAGAAATTGTGAGCATGGGGAATATGGGCGTCTTGGGGAGGTTATGGACGAACGGTCAGGAGACGTGTGATGGGGCAGAAGATATGTGGACAGACTGGATGAAGGTACCAGGAGGAAATAAAAACAAGCTCTCTAATGGATTCGTATGTTCGCCGCTGATATTTCGGCTCCTGCACTGCTTCCGGCAGGCTATTGTGGAGAAAAGCCCGATAACGGGGCTCCGTGATTCTAGGTTCAGGTCCCTCCTTTATCCTGTTAATTCCGTTATTCTTCCTCCTGTCAGGAAAGTGCTCTGCTAACTTCATCGATGGGACCCCCCCCTCCCTTGTTTGTCTTGCAGTTGGTTTGGCTTAGTCAGGATTATTATAATTTTTTTTCCACGAGCGTTCTCTGAATCGAAAATGTGTCGGGATACTTGGAGGGTCCACTGCCAACCCTCCCCATTTGCCTTCTCTTTTGCAAAAACTGGCATGTGATGGTGGTACAGAGGGCTGGTAGGGAGACGGCTTGAATTTCTAAGGCCCGTGGGCTCTCGTGGAATGTTTGTGGCTTGAGAAATGGAATTTTCCGGATCTTTCCAGATTGCTCCTTTGAGCTGGGAGCCATTAGAAACTTATTTTTTTCAGGCTTTATGGCAGCAATGGATATTCTCTGTTAACATCTAGGCCAGGGTTAGGTAACAAAATATTTAAAACTTCTAGAAACTTTGAAGCAATGGACGTCTAAAAGATCTTTTGCCTTGTTGCCAGAAGAAAAAAAGATGGGAAATTTGGGGAAACAAATCTTTAAAAAAAAACCCGGAACATATGCAGTACATTCTTATCAAATCCAGGGGTCATTTCCTGCAGGAGCGCACAGGAGTGGAGCTCCGGCAGTAAAGATCCCAGGGGGCGGGCACATGCAACAAGCCCCACCCCCTGCTCCCAGCAGCCCACTGTCAGAGCAAGAATCAGCCAGATAAGTTGCAGAGCCCCCTCGGCCCCCCCTGCCCTGAACCGTCCAGTGGCACTTTTAAGGCCAAGGTTTATTCAGGTACGAGCTCTCCCTCCTCTGCGAGGGCAGATCTGCACATCCCCCCCCCCAATAGCTAGCAATCCAAAACAGTCCAGGGGAGCCTGAGCGGTGGGTGTTGCCTTCCGACACACTTCCGGTGATGTCAGGGGGTGTGGCATATGAAAATAAGTTACGCTAATGAGGTATGCTAATGAGCTCCTGCACCTCTTTTTCTACGAAATGACCCCTGATCAAATCTAAATTTATTTCTATTTTAACAATTTAACAAGTATCAGTGATAACTTCCAAATAGGCCAGGGTTTTTTTTTTGTGAGTATTGTATATGTGTGCATGTGCTTGTGAGCCTGGAAGTCATGGTGACTCCTGGTGACCCCTAGTGGGGCTAAGATGTTTTTCAGAGGGGTGGCTTGATTGCCTGCTTTTGGGTCCTGGCTCTGGTATTCCTTGGAGGTCTCCCTTCCTAGTACTTGCCAGGGTCGGCCCTGCTTAGCATCGAACTTGAAGTTAAGCAAACTCCAAAGGACGACGGAGGACATGGGGTCACAAAGAGTCGGACTCGACTGTGGGACTGAAGAACAACAAGGGAACTTTCAAGAGTCACAGCTCACTTCTTTAGATACAGCCAGAATGTGAATCCATCTGTCTTTATATCTTGGAGACCGGCATGATTTCAGACACCGAATGACAATAGCAGGCAAATGACAGTAGCAGGTGCAATTGGATTAGGTGTGATCTACAGAGGAGTAGAAGGCATGGAGAAATCAGCATTGGTAATGAGACAGGAAACCAAGGTCTGTTACAATTCAGCAGTCTCTAATCTTCCTTTTAGGAGCTGTGGTGGTTCAAGTGGTTAAGACGCTGAACTGCAGGCTGTGGAAGGTTGGTAGTTCAGCAGTTCAAGACCCGAGTGTGCCGCATGACGGAGTGAGCTCCCGTCTCTAGTTCCAGCTCCTGCCAACCTAGCAGTTCGAAAGCAAGTAGATAAATAGGTACCACTTCAGTGGGAAGGGAACAGCGTTCTGTGCGCCTCGGCGTTTAGTCATGCTGACCACATGACCACGGAAATGTCTTCGGACAGTCCTGGCTCTTCGGCTTGGAAACGGAGATGGGCACCGCAACCCTAGAGTCGGACTCGACTGGCTTTCGAGCAAGGGAACCTTTACTTTTTTTTTAAATCTCCCTTTGCAATCCCCTTTGTAAGAGAACTGCTACTCTTAGGTCAGCAACTAAATGACCTGGAAGGTTAAAATGTCCCCGCACTGGTTTTCGAATGTTGTGGTTTCTAATGTCAGACTTATGCCCATTAATCCTTTGTCTGTTTGGAAGGGCATGGCTGACACCTGATGGCGTAAATCACATTGGAAGGTGAGCAGGAGTATGAACCTGAGATGGTCTGGCTGATGTCGCTGGGTCCAGTGATTTGCACTCACATAGATCCTAGCTAGTGGACTCTTGCTCTTTTCGACAGCATTGAAAATGACTTGTTCCTGCCCTGCCCTAGATAGCCCAGGCAAGCCCAATCTCGTCAGATCTCAGAAGCTAAGCAGGGTTGACTCTGGCAGTTATTAGTTGGGAGACCTTCTCGGAATACCAGACGCGGGAGGCGGGGGCAGACTTTTATTCAACCACCTCTCTGAATATCCTCCAGGCCCCCAGTAGGGGTCAGCCACCAGAGGTCCCCATAACTTCCAGGTGCACACACACTCACAAGCACATGCATGCACACACACACACACACACACACACACACACACACACACAAAATTTACAAATAATACCCCCAAAAAGAAGAAAAGAAAAGGACCAGCAACAGTCAGTGTAAGATTGGGCTTGACCCACCATGTGCGTAGATTGGTTGATTTTTGTGGAGTTCCTCCTCTTTAGCGGGTTCTTGACAGACAAGCTTTACTGGTGAATCTGGTAGCTCTCGGTCAACCTGGTGGGGCCTCTGAGGACTCGTAATGGGTTCTACCCCCCACCACCACCATTCCGAGCAGATTTCATGACTGAAGTTTAACTTGGCTTCTACTAGATAGTTCCAGGTGGGCAGCTATGTTGCTCTGAATAAATAGAACAAATTTAGAGTCCAGTGGCACCTTTAAGCCCAACAAAGGTTTATTCAAGGTAGGAGCTTGCGTGTGCCAGTTTGGTGAGAGTGCCAGTTTGGTTAGAGAGCCAGTTTGGTGTGGCAGTTAAGTGCGCGGACTCTAATCTGGGAAAACCGGGTTTGATTCCCCTCTCCTCCACTTGCACCTGCTGGATGACCTTGGGCAAGCCATAGTTCTGATAAGAGCTGTTCTTGAAAAAGGGCAGCTTCTGTCAGAGCTCTCTCAGCCCCACGTACCTCACAGGGTGCCTGTTGTGGGGAGGGGAAGGGAAAGGAGTTTGTAAGCCGCTTTGAGACACCTTTGGGTAGTGAAGGGTGGGGTATAAATCCAATCTCTTCTCTTCTTCTTCTCTTGGGCCGATTTCCCACAAGCGCTGCTCCACGCTCGCTCTTCCCTTTTGCCCCGATGGTACATGTCAGTATCAGACAAGCTGCTGCGCGGCTCCCAGCGTCTACTCAATCCTCAAAAAATCCTCAAAAAATAGCGAAGCTGCGGGGCAAAATGCGCCATTCAGTAGCTTGGGTGAAATTGACACGTACCATCGGACTCTAAATCGGCTCCTACTAGACTCACTCTGGCACCAGAATCCTTTGCTGCCAGCCTACCCCGCTCAAACCTCAAACGTAACCTTGGAGAGGAGAGCGGGGCTAATAGCAGGAGTAGGTCACATGAATGGGGTCTACTTTGAACACTCTTCAAGAGACGGGAACCCCATTTCAGTTCATCTAAGACAACAATTCAGTTTTTGCAGGTTCCGAGCCAGGGTTGGCCTTGGGTGTTCGTTACACAGGCGGACGGCCTTTTGTAGTTGGGTAGAACTAGCGGTAGTTGGGAAGACCCTTCTCTCTTTTTTTCTACAGGGGAGAGGGGGGGGAGAGAGAGCCAGCACGTGCAAGCGTGCTGGAATATTTCCCTTCTTTCCGGGCCACTGGTTTTCTCCGGAGACCCGGCTTGCAAGGGGGCACCAGCACGATGACCTCATTAGAACGTTTCATCTCAGGTTTACTTTTTGCAGGTGCCACGGACCTTGGCACCACAGGGGGTGTCCTCCTGCAGCTGAGTAAACTTTGTGTGCTAAATGAGCGCAGCATCTGTGAGTGGTTTTTGTTTCTTGGAGGGGGGACGGGAGGAAGAGGAGAAGGAAGAGGAGGAGGAGGACGGGCCCTGCAACGTTCTTCTTTCCTCTTGAAACGCAGCCAGTGTGCGCGCCACCTCAGTGTCCAAATGAACGGATAAATGGGCTGAAGCAGCACCAGTGGTTGCCGTGCGAGGCAAACGCTTTCATCCTCCTCTTTCAGTCATGGGTACCTTCGTTGTACCACCCCCTAGCTCCCCTCCCAGTCTGTGTTCTCATATCTGACTGTCTCTAGCAATGCCCTTTGGCCAGCGAAGCCTGCTCTGCTCTTTGAACATTGCAGAGTGCCGTGGAACTCTGTTGCCACGGGGTTGTGAGCTATTGCTCATCGGTCCAGCTGCCTGCGCCTGTTCTCTTCACCCCGTTCCCATAGGGGAAGTCTTTCTGCAGAATGGTTTCCCTGCCTAATGAGAAGAACTAGGGAAACATATATATTTCTTTTGGGGCGATTCACATTGCAGCGTTGACCTGTTCATGGGTCTCTCGTCCCCTGTCTCATCCTTTTAAGCTCAGGATGGTTTTTTTTGGGGGGAAAGGGCTTTGTTTTTATTGGTGCCTTTTGCTGTTTGTTCTGTAATTAACGCAATGTGTTTTTAAAAATCATTTTATGTTTCTAGTCTTATAGGAGACATTCTCCATCTTGGATCTGCATATTTTATCCCTAGCCTCCTTAAAATGTACTTTATGGATCAGGGAGCGGGGTCGGTGAAGGAAACCCCAAAGTCAGCCATAGAAATAAACAGAGGCAGTTGCTTTGCGCTTGCAAACAGCTGCGGGGTGTGTGTGTGTGTGTGTGTCGGGTCGACCCTTTCTTTCCCTTTGGCGGTAAAGGAATAGAACAGCAGTAAGTTTTAAAATATCCAGTGATGGATTCCTAGAGAGGCTTCTAGTCCTTGCTGGAGCCCGAAGATTGCGTCAATGCACTGATGGCTCATGAAAACAAAACCAGCCAATTGGAGTGCCCCGAACAACCTGAGGATGGGGAATTTTGTAACCCTCCCATCTATTAGCCCTGTCTTTGCGACTTGCTATGAGGGATGCTGTTCCCTGGAAGGCCAGATAATGAAACTGAAGCTCAAATACTTTGGCCACCAAATGAGAAGGGAGCACTCACTGGAGAAGACCCTGATGCTGGGAAAGATCGAAGGTCAAAGAAGACGGGGACGGCAAAGGATGAGATGGTTAGACAGTGTCATAGATGCAACGAACATGAAATTGAGCCAACTTCAGAGGACGGCGGAAGACAGGAAGGCCTGGCGTGAGCTGGTCCATGGGGTCGCGAAGAGTCGGACTCGACTGTGCGACTGAACAACAACAAAAATGAGGGATGCTATTGGGGTGTGAGTAATATGACTAACTCATGGTTGGGAAATACTTGGAGACTTTGGGGGTGGAGCCAGGAGAGGGTGGGGTTTGGGGAGGGGAGGGGCCTCAGCAGGGTACAATGCCACAGAGCCTACCCTCCAAAGCAGCCAGTTTCTCCAGGGTTACTGAGCTCGGTCGTCTGGAGATCAGTTGTAATCCCAGGAGATCTCCAGATCCCACCTGGAGACTGGCATCCCTAGGTCCCAGGAACTGCAAGACCAGTGCCATGGATGGCTTGGAGGCCGGTGGCCTGGTTGATCAGGCTTGAGTGTAATTGGCTGCATAGGTTGCGCTGGAGTTCCGAGTCTCAAGTAGACGGTCAGAGATTGTAGTGTATTCAAAGCTGCCTTGAATGCATGATATGTTGTGAAACATCTCATTGAAGTGTAATGTAAAGCTTCGTCCTGGGCTAGGATCCAAATCCATCCAATCGTGTGACTAGCCCAGGAAGCACCTAACCAATCACCTTCTAGCAAGCTCCCTGAGCGGGAACATCCGTGATTGGTCCTTATGGGAACAACCTTATTGGTTGGTATTTGTACAGTGGGTGTGGCTACTTTAGCCGGGAATGTTTAAAAGCAGGACAGCTGCAATGTAAAGGCTGTTCTGGCTATCAGGTGTTGATCCGTGTTGGAGTTGTGTTCGAGTTGAAGAATAAAGCTGTGTTCTTGCTGAATCACTCTCCGACTGCTTTGTTAAGCGAGCGACTTAACAGAGATGGCTCACTAAAGGTCTGTGAGCATAGTGGCCTGCAGTGAGCCAATGTGGTGCAGGCATTAGAAGCGATGGGCTTAGACCAGGAAGATCTGGGTTCAGACCTGCTATGAAGGTTGTTGGGTAATCTGAGACAGTTACTAATTCTCAGTCTCTCTCTCTCTCTCTCTGTTTGCGTGTGTGTGAGGGGGTCAAGAGATCACCGTTTATTTTTTTAGAAATGGCAGGAGAACCAGATATCCAGCAATTGCTAATCCTGGGCTGCAGTCACACACACTAAATAATCCACTTTCGATCCACTTCCAGTGCACTTTCCAACTGGAGTTTGCCAGTTCACGCAGAGCGATTCTGCATCAAACATTCACTCCACATTTTCTCAACTGGGAGGAAAAAGTGGAGCTCAAAACCACATTCAGATACCCCGGGCCAACGCCATACCGACTGCAAAGTCACCCCTGAAAGGCCATAAAACAGCCATAAATCTATGCAGAAGGTACCATAAAATCCGATGACCAAAGGAAGCGAAAGCGGCATGGAGTGTGGAGGCTACCATAAAATCCGACGATCAAAGGAAGCGAAAGCGGCACGGAGTGTGGAGGCTACCATAAAATCCGATGATCAAAGGAAGCAAAAGCGGCCTGCAAAGCAGAGGGGAATTTCTGTTCCAACGTGGGTTTGCTAAAACAACGGAGGGAAAAGCCCATGCAGAATCAGCCACAGTACAATCCAGTTGGGAAGCGCATTGAAAGTGGATGATTTAGTGTGTGTGATTGCAGCCCCGGAATAGCTAGTAGGAAGGACTTGGAACAGCACATGGCCCTAAAGATTGACTTGAATATGGCAGCGGGAGAGTGCATAAGTTTGAAAAGTGTTTTGAAGAAGTAGTGTGATATGTGTGCAGGGAGAACGGCTAGTAAATTAAAAGCTGGTTTAAAGGCTTCCAAGGTTCCTGTTGGATTTCCAGTTCTGTGATCTCCAAATTAAGAGTTCCTTATATTTTATTTTATTGGGGGGGGGGGAGTTACCTCCTCTCAAAGTAAAATAATTACATATAGTTAACAAATGAGCGTTTCTTAATTGGGATATTGTTTTGAGTTTCTTCCCCCATCAGCCAAATGAAAAACAAAAAAAAACCCCCAAAAGTAAGGGCGATCAGGCTGGGGTTGGGGCGGGGGAAGGAGACCGCTTTTGGATTTAAGCGCAGCGAGCGCCGCACATCAAACGCGGCTGCGCCATGCACTAAAATGTTCAAAGTGCGGTGGAGATAGATAAAGGCCTTTGATGGGAAGTGGATATTTCCCAGGGACATTACAAGCAATAATCCAGATGTTCCCCTGTAACGCAACGAGTGTCCGCGGATAGACAGGGAGCTTCCAGCCAAGTGCGGCCTGCTGTAGGTTTTGGCCTCTTCGCTCCCATGCTGTTCCGCCATATGGAAGCAATCTCCCAGCCCCTTTTAATGGCCAGCCTCGGATTCCATTTTCGGAGGCCTCACAAAGCTAAAAGCCGGCCTGTTTTATGGACAAGTTAGAAAGAAGCATTTCCAAGACAAACATCCAATTTGAAAAAATTAGGACATACCAAAGCCGCAAAATTATTTTAGAGCATATTTCACGGAAGCCCGGCCATTTTTCTTCGGCAATTGGCAGATTGTAGGCCTGACCTCTGATCCCTCGCGGACATTACTCCCTTAAAAAAAAGAAAGGCCAGAAAATGGAGTTTGAAATAGTTTTGCTGCTTTTAGGGAGGGATATAGCTTTGAAGTGTATTCATGGGAACGTTCTTGTTTTATCTGGGGGGGGACTGTGAGACAAAAAAAAAACCCCAACAACCACCCTCCTCTGCATCTGGATTTGTGAATCAGAAATCTCATTTTCTTCTTTTGACCTTGGAGTCCTTAGCCTGTGTAAAAGGAAGATCAAATTGTGCGGTTGTAAACAGGACTTTGTAACTAGTTGCAAGTATATGGAGGGTGTAGGACTGCAAAAACCATAGCTGCTTCTTACTAACAAAGAGCAAATTTTGGCTGCGTTGTATGTATGCAAGAAAGCGCAAGTGGGTATGATGTGGTGACCATTTCCCTACTGGAGAATTCATAACAGACAGGAAGCATCCCTCGAAGAGGCCAGTCTCTATTCTGCGCTGTGCTTCTGATCTTTTTTCACAGAGGAGTAACTGGTCCTCGCATGCGCCTTGTGCAATAGATGTACAGACACCTGGCAGGTGAATGTAGGAGCTGATTCCGTTGGGAAGCATTGCATTTCAGGTGGTTTGGAAGGGTTATCTCCGGCCTTAGATATCGACAGCTGCTCAGAGTAAGTTGTGCGACGTTCCACTAGTGGAGGTGCAGGAGCGTGTTTGTATGAGAGAGAGGGGGAGACAGAGAGAATGGATATTCCTTTGTTGCAGCTACCTTTCTGGCTGAACTAAAAGCTGGTCTCTTCCTAGGATGATTCCACCTTTGCATGTGGTCCAACGTCTGATTCGTATCTGTGTTTATAGCTCTTGATGTGAGGATGTGAGAGGCCATAACTCTTACTGCTTTGCTGGGAGAAAGCCAGTGAGGCATAGCGGTTAGAGCATTGGACTGAGATCTTGGAGACCCAGGTTCGAATCCCCACTGGGCCATGGAAGCTTCCTGGAGATTTGAGGGTAGAGCCTGGGGAGGCTGCGGTTTGCCGAGGGAAGGGATCTCGGTGGAGTGTAATGCCATAGAGTCCAACATCCAAAACACCAGCCAAAGCAGCTCTCCGCCATCTGGAGATCACTTGTAATTCCAGCTAGATTTGAATCCAGCGGCATCTTAGAGACCAACAGGATTTTGGGGGTACAAGATTTCAAGAGCTGAAGCTTCCTTTCATCAGATATGGAAAAGAGATCTCTGAGTGCTTATATCCCAGGAAGAGGACGGGAGGAGTGTTGCGAAGAAGGAACTCAGGCTGTCTTCCATACTTTGAAAAGCCATCACTGATCTCCGGCGACCCATATGGACATTGGGCGCATTGACTGAACCTCAGCTTTCTTCAGTGGCCATGTTTCCGTCAGGGTCCTTAGTCAGGCTACACAACACAGGGCTTCATGAGAAGATAACTGTTCATTGGTAAATCTAGTACTAGAGACACGTGTACAGCTTGTGTCAGGAATGGCCGCCAAAACTAGGGCCTCCGACTTATACTAGTATCAAACATCCCCCCTGTAAGCATGAGCCAATGGATACATCCCGCATGTGCAGGCAAAGCAAGCAGGCAAAGCAAAGGCCGTTAATTTTCCCAGCCGGGAAAACTGCAGCTGGAGCATCTACAAGGTCAAGCATAAGACACCAAACAGTTGGTGAGCCAGGGAGAGCTGAGACAGTAAACGGGAGGGCACCCCTCCACATTCCAAACCTATGACAGGCCTACCTGACAGTTTCATATGTTCAGCAATAAGGCACCAAAGTTTGAGTACCTGACAGGGCTGTAGCCAACATTGGGGCACGGGGGGCAACGCCCCCTCCCCACCCCCCAGCATCCCTGCAAGGTAGGCTCCCCATCGTTTGCAGAAGGAAGCTGCCTTCTCCTGAGCCTCCAGGCCCTTGCTCTGTCTTGGCAGTCGTCCTCCAGAGACACAGCCCTCTCGCCAAGGGTGTGTGTGCCAGGGACCTTCCGCCCGAGAGCTGAGCTAAGCCAGAGGGGCCAGGATGGGGATTTGACACCTACGGGGCGGGGTGGGCCAGTTCTGGTCCCATGGCCGGGTGTTTATGCCTTCACCCCGCAGGCTGGCACATCCAGCATGTGGGCCTGGGGCCTGTTATGCAGAGATAGCTACTGCCCGCCAGCCAGCTAGCCTGGCCGGGTGCCAGAAGGACTGCCACGGAGCCCTAAGGGAGGTACCACGTTCATTCATCCAAGTAAAGGGAGAGAGGCGGGAGGGTGGGGAGGGTGGGGAGGGCCTCAGCGGGCTTCCTGCAGGCAGTGGCACGCTCCAGCTCTCCATCAGGGAGCTGCTGAGCCTGCCCCCACCGGAGCTCACTGGGGGGAGGAGAGGTGGGCCTATCAGGGGAGGGAGAAAGAGGCTCCTCTGGGTGTGCTTGGTGGCAGCGGTGCTGGAGAGGAGCCAGCCCATGGTGCGCCAGCTGGCACCAGCCTGAAGCTGGGGTAAGGAGCATTGTTCCCTCTAAGCTGAGTTAATGTGAGCTAGCTCATTTTTTTTTTAGCCTCCAGCTCGCACATTTTTGTCTCAGCTCAGGAAGGATGACTCCAGAGCAAACCAAATCACTCACTCACAGATTTAATGCCAGGAGCTCACAAAGTACAATTTTTGCTCACAAGGCTCCACACCTTAGAGGGAGCACTGGCAGGGGTCATTTCGTAGAAAAAGAGCTAGGGGAACTCGTTAGCATAATTCATTAGCATATGCCACATCCCCTGACATCAGGGGCCCGGCGGTGGACCTGCAAGGCCAGCGGGAGTGCGAGGAAGCCCCGCAAAGGCCCTCCCTGGCCCCAGGCAGGCAGGGGTGGGGAGAGGCGGGGAGGAAGCAACTTACCCTCCCTCTTCTCCTGCCTCCTCCTGGCTGAATGAGGGCTGGAAGCGGGGCGGCTGGAAGCAGGGGGCGGGGCTTCGTCGTGTGCCCCGCCCCTCTACACCTCACCTGGGGGAACTGCGATCCCCCGCGATCCCCCCCGAAATTACCTCTGAGCACTGGTAAGGAGCTACTCCCATCTTCTCCCTTCCCACCTCCACTAATTTAATTTAACTTAATTAGTGTCCCCGGCACCCTGGCACTCTCCCCCAAACTCCTGGCTACAGCCCTGGTCCCCGAGCAAGGAAAAACTGAGTAACACGCATACTCTTGAACCAGACCAGGCTGAGAAATTCCTGAAAATCTGTGGGTGGAGCTTGGGGAGGGGAGAAGAAGAAGAAGAGATTGGATTTATACCCCGCCCCTCACTACCCAAAGGTGTCTCAGAGCAGCTTTCAAACGCCTTTCCCTTCCCCTCCCCACAACAGACACCCTGTGAGGTAGGCGGGGCTGAGAGAGCTCTTGACAGAAACTTCTCTTTTCAAGAACAGTTCTTGTCAGAACTATGGTTTGCCCAAGGTCATCCAGCCAGGTCCAAGTGGAGGAGTGGGGAATCAAACCCGGTTCTCCCAGATTAGAGTCTGCGCACTTAACCGCTACACCAAAGTCCACCCTCCAAGGGATCTATTTTCTCCATGGGAACCATTATCTGTAGTTTGGAGATAAACTGTAATTCCGGAGGATCTCCAGATCCCACCTGGAGAATGGCATCCCTAGTATGGTGCCTAGGGAGGGCAGGGTTTGGGGAAGAGAGGGACCTCAGCAAGGTATACTACCATAGACGTCTCCCTCTAAAGCAGCTATTTTCTCAAGGGGAAGTGATCTCTGTAGTCCAGAGCTGAGATATAATTTTGGGAGATCTTAGGGCTAAGTTTGCTAACTCCGGGTCGGGAACTTGCTGAAGGTTTAGAAGTAGATCTTAGGGAGGGTTGGGGTCTTGGGACTGGAGGGACCTCAGCTAGGGTTTGAGGCTAGAAAGGTCACCCTCCAAAGCAGCCATTTCCTCCAGGGGAACTGAACTCTGTAGTTTTGGCCCATTGTAATTCTAGGAGATTACCAGGCACCACCTGGAGGTTGGCGATCCTACGAGCACCCGGGAGTGCAAGCAACAGAGGTTGCTCCTCCAGATGTAGGTGGGGTGATGCCCATTCAAGTTGAGTCATGCCAATGAATACTCAAGAATTATTAGTATATATCATAACAGCTGCGAGAATAAGGTAAAGGTAAAGGTTCCCTTGCTCGAAAGCCAGTCGAATCCGACTCTAGGGTTGCGGTGCTCATCTCCGTTTCAAAGCCAAAGAGCCAGCGCTGTCCGAAGACGTTTCCGTGGTCATGTGGCCGGCATGACTAAACACCAAGGTGCACGGAACGCTGTTCCCTTCCCACCGAAGTGGTACCTATTTATCTACTTGCAATTTCTTGCTTTCGAACTGCTAGGTTGGCAGGAGCTGGAACTAGAGACAGGAGCTCACTCTGTCTTGTGGCACCCGGGTCTTGAACTGCTGAACTACTGACCTTCCACAGCCTGCAGTTCAGCGTCTTAACCACTTGAGCCACTGCAGCTCCAAAAATTGGAAAACGGACAAAACGCCCTCGAAAGAGGACCTAATAAAAAAACTTCTGGAGTTAGCCCAAATGGATAATCTGAGTTTAATACTGCAGGATAAAGATCAAAAAAATACAGAATAAAAGATGGTTAAGGGTTTACAACTGGGTAAAACAGGTAGAAGTAGAATAAGAAAAGGAAAAGTGGAATGAACTATAGAGTACATAAGGCATGTCACATGATGCGATGACTCTAAAAATTTGTGTAATCTGAGATAATGAAATGTTTGTAACTAAACTGAAACTATGAAAAATAAACGTGAAAAAAAGAGAATTATCTAGATGGTCTTCTCTCAATTTTTAGGCGAGCTTCATGCGGACGGCGAGGTTGGAGGATTCGTTACGGAAGAACCAGCTGTGGAAAGGAACAGTCACTGTTGCCTTATTGGAGGGGAAGAATATCCCCGGAGGGGGCATGACGCAAATGTTTGTTTGGTTGAGAATGGGAGACCAAAAGTATAAGAGTAAGGTAAGTGGTGGTGCGGACGGAATGTCTTGTTGTGTACTCCAGGCATGTGTTGTTGGGTTTGAGGGCCTTCAGCAGACATGAAATTGTCTTCTACTGAATCCGGACCTTTGGTCCATCAGTCTTGTGTACTCAGACTGGCAAGCAGCTCTCCGGGGCCTCAGGCGGAGGTCTTCCCCATCACCTGCTACCTGGCCCTTTAACTAGAGATGCCCGAGATTGAACCTGGGACCTTGTGGATACCGAGCAGAGGCTCTTCCACTGAGCCACACCCCCTCTCCTAGCCTTGTGGGCTATGAGTCCCATTTAGAATCGCAGCGCACAGCAAAGGATTTGTAATACACAGCGAGGGGAAGCATTCGGCCAACAGCTAGGAATGTAAATTCAATTTTACCCATTTGCTTTGTTAAGACAATCCTAAATTTTACCTTTCGAACATTAAGTGACTCTGTAGCCTGTCTAGCCCACAGACATATTTTTACATAGTCCCTTTGGCTACTTCGTCATGTGAACAAAAATTAACACGTTAACATTCTCTGGTGTTATAGTTGTGTGTGGACAATTAACAGTAAAGCCAGCAGTGAAAAAAACACATATTTTCCAGGGACGGACAATCCTAGAATGCCCTGGGTTTTCATTTGCCTTGAAAAACATATAAACGTTTACAGCAATGTAGAAACAGTCAAGGAATCCTTCCCGTTAAATGTGTTTTCATCCTTATCGAGAGCCAAGCTGCTCGTCGTACGGGAGATCAGAAGATACTGGCAATTCCCCAACAGTTATGTTTCAGTATTTTTTAATTTAAAGTTGGGAAATCCAGCCACTGATCTCCTGCCTAGCGTATATTCCTTGAATCCAATGTGGGGAAGCAGTCAGAGTGGGATTTGGGAGAGCCAGATTCAGATCCCCAACTGTGCAATGGAAGCTTGCTGGGTGATCTAGGGTTAGTCACAATCTTTCAGACCAACCTACCTCATAGCATTGTTGAGAGGATACAATGGAGGAGAGGTGAATGAAGTAAGCAGCTTTATACCCTGCTTGGAGAAAAGCAGGGGATAAAACGAGATAAACAAATTTTCGGGGGAATTTTCGGGGGTCCTCGTTTCGGCTGCAGGGTTACAAAGGGGCGGGGGCGTTCTGCATGTCTAAATCTCTGTTGTGTGGATTTCTCTCTCTCTCTTTGAAGATGAAAAGTTTTGTTGTATGAACGAAGGATAAAATGGAGGAGAGGTGAATGAAGTAAGCAGCTTTATACCCTGCTTGGAGAAAAGCAGGGGATAAAACGAGATAAACGAACCTCTCCTGTTGCACAGGGGAAATCGAATTTCCCGAACATGTTTGCAACCTAGCACTCGAAACCAAGGCAAGGTTGCATTAACCTTGGATTTCAGAGACTTGAAATTTCCGAGTGCGGAATTTTCGGGGGTCCTCGTTTCGGCTGCAGGGTTACAAAGGGGCGGGGGGGTTCTGCATGTCCAAATCTCTGTTGTGTGGATTTCTCTCTCTCTCTCTTTGTAGATGAAAAGTTTTGTTGTATGAACGAAGCAACCCTTTTAAGAAAAGTAAATCTTATAACTGCATGTTTTCTAGACACTGTGTAAGAGTGCAAACCCACAGTGGAGGGAACAGTTTGATTTTCACTACTTCTCTGACAGGAAGGATGTGCTGGAGATGGAAATCTGGGGAAAGGATAACAAAAAGCACGAAGAAGTTTTGGGATTGTAAGTTCTCAAGATTGCTTTTGCACTATGAACGTTGGAAAGTCTTTAATAACGAGTTGACGGGGAAAACGAAACGTGTGCTAATCCCTCTCGAGGGATAGCTGCCCCGCAAACCCGATGTCTGTTCTGTGTCTCCGTAACCGTAGCCTGATGACCCATCTGCAGGTTGATTCATCACGAGTGTGTGAGGGGAGTGGGCTAGCCGTGCATCTATGTGATCAGGGCAGGGCCGGTTTCGAGTTTTGGAGGGCCCTGGGCATAGAGGGTGGGAAGGGAGGAGCCCCCCTCCTCTGCCCCATCAGGACCCCTGCCCACGCCTCCCTTCCCACCCTCCCACTCACGTGCTCCCCGCCTGTGTATCCTTTAGGGTTGCCAAATAGGCCGGGGGGCGGGGAACCCCCCGCTTCTGCGGCCCGATTTCCGCCGCAGGGGAATTCCAGCCCGGGGGGAACCCCGCCCCCCAAGCTGCGTCACTGGAGGTGACGCAGCCACGTTGCCGACGTTGGGGCGTGGCTGAGCTCATCGGAGGGGAAAACCATATGGTTTTCCCCTCTGACGAGCTCAGCCACGCCCCCAACGTCAGCACGTCGCCCAACGTCAGCACGTCGCCCATCGGGACAACTCCCGGACCGCGGCGACGCTCCCCCGCCGTGGGGGGAAGAAGATTTGGCAACCCTAGTATCCTTCCCACACCTCCTTACAGGCCGTCTCACTCGTCACACTCCCCCGCCATGCACGCCTTATCTCCAACCGTGCTGGTCAGTCTGTGTGGCTTGGAGTGCCACAATGGCCAGTGCTGGGCAGCATGTGCGGCCATGAAGGTTTGCAGCAAAGCACTCACGAGTGGGCAGGTGGTAGGATCAGTGACAGTGGGCCTCACTTGGAGACCTGGACCCCGGTAGCCACCTCACCTCAGGGAATGATGACACCGCCTCTGGATCGTAGAGGTGTCTGCGTGGTGCAAACATGCAGAGGAAGTGCCCCACACACATGTCCCCTCCCTGGGATCAGCAACATTAGGAAAGCAGTAAGGGTGAGCATGGGGGAGGAGTACGCACACAGGAACATCTTCTACACATACCTAAGGGACCGCCTTTCCCTATATGTTCCCCTCGAGCACTACGGTCGGGAACGCAACATCTCTTGACGATGCCAGGCCCCAAGGAGGCCAGGCTGGCCGCTACCAGGGCCAGAGCTTTTTCGGTGGCGGCTCCTACCTGGTGGAACGAGCTCCCGGAGGAGATCCAGGCCCTGCGCGACCTTGCACAGTTCCGCAGGCCCTGAAAGATGGATCTCTTCCGCCAGGCGTTCGAGTAGGAGCCGCCACTATTGTACCACCACTATGTTACCATCATGAGCATCTGGCCCTGGGAAGAGAGATCGACAGTATCACGTGGAGCTGACAGCATTGATTGGGTGTACCATCTTTGAGACGTCATCTTTATGGAAGATCATTCCAGAACATCTAGAGCACTTATTATATTGTAATATTGTAGTAATGATCTTATATGGTTTTAACGTGTTTTATGTGTTGGCTTATGCCTATTTGTGAGCCGCCCTGAGCCCGCGTTTGCGGGGAGGGCGGGCTATAAATTGAATTCATAAATATAAATAAAATAAATAAATACACGTTCTTAACATGCAGACAACTCAGCAGGGATGCAGAGATGGACAGGGGGTGAGGCCGGCAGCTCACGTTTGTTCACCCTCCCCATGCAGTGAGCCAGCAGCGTGTGGGCTAGTCAGCTACACAGGACTCGTGTGGCCCCCCCACCCCTTAAGAATCCTGGGAACTGTAGTTGGTTGATATTTATGAGCCTAGGACTCTCTCGCAGGTCTTCAGTTCCCAGGATTCTCTGGGGAACAGAAATTTAATGTTAAATTCAAGTTTCATCTAAGTTCAACCGCACATGCTTGCCAAGGTGATGTTTCTGGGAAACGGCGTTTCCCCATTTCCTGAAATGTACAGAATTACCAACTGTGCAGAGAGGGTCTTCTTCCCCGTGTGAGTCACCCCATCTCCGTTGCACTTTATGGCCTGATGCAAGTGAAGATATGGAGAAGAAGAGGTTGTCAATACTTTATACATTTTCCATTCCTGCTCACGTCTGACGATGGGAGCGTTGACTCTCGAAAGCGTCTACCCCGAGGATCTTGTTGATCTGTAAGGTGCTGCTGGGCTCGAACTTAACTGTCCTACTGTGGACCAACAGGGCTGCCCTCTAGAACTGATTCATACAGCAAATTATTGCAAATGTCGTCGCTGGCATGTGTTATGTCTTCCTCCTACTCGGCACATGTATGAAAAGAAAGAAATTGGACACAGATTGTACTTGTAACTTGTGATCACAGTATCTGTCCCAAAGTTATAGTCTGCTCGGATCCTTCGTTTGAGTGGCAGTGGGGTTATATACGTCCATCTGATGCTCGTTTGGTGGGAAAGCCGTCGGGAATGCATAGTTTCGCAGAGCGCACTGAAAAACCGCTTTATAACCACCGAAACGTACACGTAAATGGCTTGCATTTGTGCATTGATCTCAATGTGCGTTTTACTTTTAACGAGGCATTCATTCTCTCGCGCGCTTTGCGCTATTGTTGAATTCAATTACTTACGTTTTAAATGTACAAATGTCTGCTTGAGAAGGTCTGTGGCCATTCCGCAGGTGTGGATTTCGCCTGTAATTCCTTAGGAAAACTGTGCAGTCAAGGTTAGATCTGCCGCTTAAACAATCCCAGATGGTTTGGGTAGGGAGTTAGGATATTGTACAGAAATGCTTTGAGAGTGGGGGGATGCTCGTGTTCGCCCTGCTTTTCCCAACGGCTTTGCTCAGCGGGGATTCGGCAACCGCCGGCAGGATGAATATTTCCCTCTCTTGCTCAACTCTTTGGGCCAAAATTATTTAGTGCTTTAACGAGCTCTTAAAAAAATTAATAAAAGTGAAGCCTTCCCAAATGAAACAGTAAAATAATCTGAACTGGTTCACTGACAGAGATGTGCAATAAACAATACCTTCTTGGTCAGGTAATGACCGGTATTGAGAACAATTAACTCTTAACATATTTTTTAAAAAATCACAGCTAAACAAACCTAAATCCCCAGCTCTAATACAGTATACCCTTTTTAGAGGTTTGGTCAAACCGGTTCCCCGCTCCCCCACACACCCTGTTATCTGTTTCATTTTCTGCCCCCCTATAATTGACTGCCCTCAACATTACTTGGTTCCTAGGAAGGCAATGGGCATGCTCCGTGCTTCTCAGGCTGGTGGTCGGGAGTGAGGGATATTCATTTTTCATTTTAAGGGAACCCAAATGTTTGGCACTTTTTAATGTGTGTTGATCAGGGTTCTTTATGTAGAAAAAGGCCAGCAGGAACTCATTAGCATAATAGACCACACCCAACAGCAGAAACCCATTAGCATATTAGGCCACACCCCTAATGACACATCTCATTAGCATATTAGACCACACCCCCATGTTACCAGAAGTGTAGTCATCCAGCCACACCCACCTTTTGCTTCTTATTCTGTTTACCCTGTTTGTTGTCAAAACCCAGGGCTTTTTTGTAGCAGGTACTCCTTTCCATGTTAGGCCACACACCCCTAACGTAGCCAATCCTAATGAGTGTCTGCTGTTGGGTGTGGCCTATTATGCTAATGAGTTCCTGCTGGGCATGGCCAACTCAGGAGCCAGCCAGAACTCCGTTCCTGTGCGTTCCTGCTCAAAAATAGCCCTGGTGTTGATACTTTTGTCAACTACTGTCATTCTCTGCTGTTTTTGTGTGTCCTGCGAAGCTATGGGCTTTTATCTGCAATTTATATGGCATTTTGTCAGAAAATGCATGCCACTCATGCACAACATAATTTATTAACACACAAATTGTGTGTGGCAACTGTGTACATCTTATGCCCTAGATATGTTTCAAAGAAACAGATAATGAAGCAGGCGTGAAGAATCCTGTGTATGATTTGTGCAAAGGAGATGTGATCTTGAAACAGGAATTTGGGGGTCAGAACGGATGGGATAAGAAATTCTAAATTGTCCCTATTTCAAAATGGTTTATTTTCCTCCCTGCGGAATGCCCTTTCCCTTTGGTGCACAGTTTCACTAATTCAGTTATTAAAACACTGGTATACCACCTTTCCCCTTTGGGCCTGTGCATTTGCCAGCTAGGGTTGCCAACCTTCAGGTGGTGACTGGCAGGGGTCATTTCGTAGAAAAAGAGGTGCAGGAGCTCATTAGCATAACTCATCAGCATAACTTATTTGCATATGCCACACCCCCTGACATCACCGGAAGTGTGTCAGAAGGCAACACCCACCGCTCAGGCTCCACTGGACTGTTTTCGATTGCTAGCTATTGAGGGGGAATGGGACATGTAGATCTGTCCTCACAGAGGAGGGAGAGCTTGTACCTGAATAAAACTTGGTCTTAAAGGTGCCACTGGACTGTTTTGGACCGGGGAGCCAGGGGGCCAGGCTCTGCAACTTCCCTGGCTGCTTCTTGCTCTGACTGAGGGCTGCTGGGAGCAGGGGCTGGGGCTGGTTGCGTGTGCCCACCCCCAGGCTCTTTACTGCTGGAGTTCCGCTCCTGTGCGCTCCTGCAGGAAATGACCCCTGGTGACTGGAGATCTCCCGCTATTACAGTTGATCTCCAGACAACCAAGATCAGTTCCCTGGGAGGAAATGGTTGCTTTGGAGGGTGAAATCTGTGACATTATACCCTCCTGAGGTCCCTCTCCCCCCCCCAAACCCTGCCTTTCCCAGGCTCCACCCCCCGAAATCTCCAGGTATTTCCCTACCCAGAGCTGGCAACCCTCATATCCTCAACAAGGGTCCGTTGATGGTGGCCTGCTCTACTGCAGTCCATCTTGAGATCTTGGACCTATCTGGCAACAAGCTGGCCCAAGTGGTTGAGTCTTTGGGGGGGGGGTAACAAAATACCTCGAGTTGCCGCTTCAGAGGCACCTTGAGGAGGAGAGAAGATAGGGATGCTGGCTCTTGGAAGGCCAGCCCCAGGGTATTGGGAGGCGGAGACTTCTTGGAAGTGACTTCCTGTTTTGAAATGGGAAGTGACATCATGACACTCGGGGGATTTCGCAATCTCTATGGTAGAACCGTAGATATTTTTGGACTCCCTCAGGTGTTATGACATCACTTCCCGTTCGGAAGCCAGAAGTGACTTTCAGGTGCTGTTCCTCTCCTTGCCACCTTGCCACAACATTGAATGAGGGCAGAGGACAGGGAGAATCGCCGGGAGGCCTCTGGCCACCACCAGGTCTATGACAACCCCAAGAGAAGATAAGCTGATTTTGGGGGGGAGCCTCCGCTGCTATTACTGATCTTCTGATGGAAGAGTTTCTGAGGAAGAGACTCAGAATACGCTTTGGGATCCATTGCCCTAGATTGGAGGGGAAAGTCTTTTGCTTGCCCTGAAGTCAAATATTCTTTGTTTCTTCTCTGTTTTTGCTGGGCTTCTGAGTTCACACAATTCTATGGTCCCAGTCACACCGGCCAAATAGCGGGGGGGGGAGGCGTGGCTGTTCGCCCCGGAGCAAAATAAAGCGCGGTAGCCCGATCACACGGTCCCCCAAGTCTCCGTGCTTTGGCTGTTAGCTGGCGATCACACAGCGATGCTGAAGCGTGGCAAAGAAGCGGCATGATTACACAAGCGTTTCGCGTTTGTGTGCGTGCGCAGTTCCACGGAGCAGCACTGCTTTCAGTTTTGTGTTTGTGCGCATGCGCTTACGAAAAACATCCAGTTTGCGATGGGATGTGGACGGGCGCCGGATGCCACGGGATACTAGTGCTCCCGTGATCAGACGCCTGCCTGTGCCACGCGTTTTCCGGATACTAGTGCACTTACCTTGGTACTTTTTAACTCTGCATCTTTGGCAGGACGCCACGGGTTGGCCACAGGTGCACTACGCTTCCCAGATGTTGCGGTGTGATCGCACCCTGAAAATCCGCCCGACATTCGTGCCTTTTGCGCGGCAAATTCTCCATGTGACTGGGGCCAAAGTTTGTTTTTTGTACCTGGTTGTACTCTTTTGGTAGAATTCAGAGAAAAGTGGCTTTAAAATCTTTCCTTCTGAAAGTATTATCACCTGTACAGTAGTAAACCATGTCCCCAAAGTACAGCCACTTAACAGTTTACTTTCTGTACAAAAAAAAGAGGCCCCAGGAAGAAAATAAACCCTAGATAATCTACACAATTTTGTTACTGGGGTATATATTTTTTAATCCCACGGGATACGAAAAAAACAGTATTCTACTCCAATGAATTTATTAAGAAAAAAATTATTAAGGAAACTGTTTTATGTGTTCTGGAGAGAGATAGCCCATCATTAGGATTGCCAACTTCCAGGTGGCACCTAGGGATCTTCCGCTAATACAATCGATCTCTAGGTGACCAAGATCTGTTCCCCTGGAGAAAATGACTGCTTTGAATGGTGGACTCTCTCTCTCTCTGAATGTGTATGTATGCATGTATGTATGTTACCATCCCAGTTTGAAGACCTCGTGAAGAGTCAGTTTGGTGTGGTTAAGAGCATGGACTCTAATCCGGGAGAACCGGGTTTGATTCCCCATGCCTCCACATGCAGCTGCTGGTGTGACACTGGGTCAGTCACAAGTTCTCTCCGAGCTGTTCTCTTAAGAATAGTCCTTGAAATAACTTTCTCAGCTCCACCTACCTCACAGGGTGGGGAGGGGAAGGGAAAGGAGTTCGTGAGCCGCTCCGAGATTCCGAGGGAAGGGCAAGGGCATACATTCAATCTATTATTCACCAGCCAGAGTAGAGGGTGGAATCTATGGAATTATAACCCGGATTCTATTTAAACCCCTCCCTCCCCAGGCTCCACCCCCCCAAAAAAAAATCTCCAGGTATTTCCCAACCCAGGGCTGGTAACGGTACCCTTCATGACAATCACAAATGTACCCTTTGTGGGACATTTTTTACCCCCAGATCTAGGGGAATTGGGCTTGGAATTGACACATAACCCCAGTGCAGTGTGTGTGTGTGTGTGTGTGTTAAGAAGAAACTTGCTGGTTCATTTCAGGTATTACTCAAGAAAGAGGAAGAGGCCCTTCATTCCTCCCCCTGAATTCTTAGGAAAAAAATACTTCAGACCAATTGCAACTGCGTTGCTCAGTCCTCCTCCTCCTCTCCCCCCTCTGTTGGCAACTCCATTTCTCCCTGAATTGAGCTGCATTTAAACATTTGTGGGAGGTGTTTTATGCCCCTGCAGACACCTCCCCCCCCCTTCCAGACCAGGCTATTTAGAAACGGAAAGCTCACTGGGTGTAGCAGATGGGTGCCAATCTCGGGATCCCCTCCCAGTCATAGACTCGGCAATCAGGTGAAAATGCACGGTCCATTTGCCTAAGAAGAACCCACCTGGGGGACCCCTGCGGAACGTTTCCCTTTTCTGCCCATCACGCCAACACCTTAACAAGTTTTTTTGTTTCAATAATAGCTTGTTGACAGGCCTTATGTCCTGCCTACCCAATCCAAATTGTGTGTCTCTCCCGTCTATTTTCAGAAACCCGACTGCCTTTGCAGATCACAGCAAAGGGATTCTTCCTTTCTGGTCTTTTTTGGCTTCAGCTGCCACCGTTTGCTCAGAGTTCTCCTTAAGGGCTCAGTTCCTCCGAGCTGCTTGCGAGTTGCGCTCCAGTTATTCCCAAATAAAAGGCATTTAAATGATTGTACCTCAGGTCCTTTTCACAGCTACATTCCCCTCCCCCTCCTGCAAATCCTTGGAACAAAAACACTTTGGAAAATACTCTTGAGACCAAACTTTTTGTTCTGTTTGAGAGGGGGAAAAATCCAGAAGGTGTTTTGGAAAACACGATCGGGACAAGACGTTCCAAGGAGGTTTGTTACAAAAACAAAACTAAACAGGAAATCCTTATGCGTTTCAGACTGTAGCTGTTCCTTGGGGGTGGTGGAGAGGAGCCCTGAAAATACCAAGGAACGCCTCTGGCCTGTAGCACATCTGGATTTTGCCATCTTTTGAAGGTGTATCATTCCAGCACCTTCTGGAATTCTTTAAACACATTTTTAAGACTCGACTGGATGTGAAGAGGGAACCCTCTTTGTCTCTTTTGACCTTCCTCCCACCCAAGAAAATGTTCTAATTTCTTTGAGTACGCTTTCCTGTTTTTTGTTTTTAAAATAGTTATGCCTTAAAATCAACTGTTGCACAGTGTACTAACCAGGCATGATCTCTGGTTAAATATCAGAGGCCTGAATAAGCATTAAAGTGTTCAAAGCCTTTTTTTTTTTTTAAGGGTCAATGTTCAGTAGGCGACTGGCTGTGTTGTTGATTGGCCTCAATGGGAAATGCCTGTTCAATGTAATACAGAGCAGCTGATAAACTGTCTGGCGCAGATATTAGTGAGTCAGAAGGAACTCATGGAACTCATGGCTGCCAGTCTCCGGGGGGAACCTTAGAAATCAGTTCCCTGGAAGGAAACAACAGTTTTGGAGAGTAGAAAATACAGCATCATATCTCCACTGAACTCCTTCCCCTCTTAAATCTCCGCCCTGCACGGGCGCCGCCCCCAAATCAACAAGAGTTTCCTTAGCTGGAGTAGGTAACCTAAGGAATCAAATATTTTGTGCTGCTGCTGCTGATTATCAGGGGTCATTTCCTGCAGGAGCGCACAGGAGCGGAGCTCCAGCAGTAAAGAGCCCAGGGGGCAGGCACATGCAACAAGCCCCGCCCCCTGCTCCCAGCAGCCCTCAGTTGGGCCACGAGGAGCAAGAAGCAGCCAGGTAGGTTGCAGAGCCCCTCCCCCGATAGCAATCCAAAGGAGTCCAGTGGCACCTTTATGGCCAAGGTATATTCAGGTATAAGTTTTCCCTCCTCTGTGAGGGCAGATCTGTGCATCCCCCCCTCCATAGCTAGCAATCCAAAAGAGTCCAGTGGAGCCTGAGTGGTGGGTGTTGCCTTCTGACACACTTCCAGTGATGTCAGGGGGTGTGGGATATGCAAATGAGGTATGCTAATGAGTTATGCTAATGAGCTCCTGCACCTCTTTTTCTACAAAATGACCCCTTATGATTATTATTGATGGTGATGATAATAATAATAATAGCTTTCAATTTATTAATCGCTCAGTCCTGCAGAGCTGCTGGCTCTGAGCGACTTACAGTTACACATATTCACACGGGGACTAACAATGATTCATAGGGGTAAAGGAGGACAACATATAAATCTTTTAAGTCGCACATGTTTGCAGCCGATGGGGATTTTGTTCAGCTGTAGGCTTAGACGTGTTCTAGACAGCATTCACTCGGCTTGGCTTGATGACATCAGCTTTTTTTCAGGACTGCTTCAAGTTGCAGTGCCACACTGCCACCGCCTGCCCGGATTGGCCCATCACAGGTTTCTTGATGCCGAGGAGATCTTTCCAGGCTTCTGAGCTTACAAGCTGGACATTCCATTTCGCCGGCTAACACCTCCCCCCACCGGGGGGGGTTTAGTGTGCCCACCCTCTCTAAGGAGTGGTACCCATTTTATCTACTCGCTGAAGCTTTCGAACCGCTGGGTGGACGGCGAGCTGGGGACAAGGCTGGTAGCGCACACCAGCACGGGCTAGAACTGACAGCAGTTCTGTTCAGTTCAGATGTTACTGTAACCAGAGGATAAATCCTCTGGTTTTATTTCTTTATTTCTTTATTTATTATTATCTGGTTTTATGATTTATACCCTGCCCTATCCCACGAGTGGGCTCAGAGCAGCTTACAACACAAGATCCATAAAACAATAAAAGCGGTAAAATGATAACAGAAAGGACCCATGCCTCATGTCAGGCGAATAAAAGCTCCGGTGCCCAAGTAGTGTTGTCTGAGCAGCATGGCGCTGGGAAGGGGCTGTGAACAGGGGAGGCCAGAATGGTTGAATGTGCGCCACCTCAAATGAAACCCTGGCGGAATATAGGCCCTGGTGCCATAATGAGTCTTAACGGCATTTCTGTGTGCGTATCCTGCTTTTCTGCCAATCAGGGCACCAAGGCAGCCAACCATTAAAAGCAGAACATTACAAAACACATCATAAAACCAAAACTAATATACAGCCAGTCACAGCCGACTTATGGCGACTGTGTAGGGCTTTTGAGTGGTTTGCCATGGCCTGTCTTTCTTGGCGATGTCCCATCTAAGTACAAAATTACAGAATCAACCGGGGAAACGTAATTATGCAAAACATAAATTTATACAATGTGAAAACAATTAATAAAAGTGCCACATACGTAATTATACCAAAAGGTTACATAGAAGAAGAAAGAGAATCAACGAAGCGTCCGGTTTGTGTCTTCGTTTCGATTCTGTGCTTCCTCAGAAGTAAATTCTCCCATTCAACAACTTGCATTAACTGAGTGTCGTCTCTTTTATTTTCTTTGCTTGTCAAAGCTTGTCAAGGCTTACATTCCAAATAGGAAACAAGAATCTTCATCTCAGGCTCCAATCCAATCTGCTCTGCGCTACAAAAGGCATTCTAACATTTCGTAGCACAGAGCAGATTGGATTGGAGCCTGAGATGAAGATTCTTGTTTCCTATTTGGAATGTAAGCCTTGACAAGCTTTGACAAGCAAAGAAAATAAAAGAGACGACACTCAGTTAATGCAAGTTGTTGAATGGGAGAATTTACTTCTGAGGAAGCATAGAATCGAAACGAAGACACAAGCCGGAAGCTTAGTTGATTCTCTTATTTCTCCTATGTAACCTTTCAGTATAATTATGTATGTAGCACTTTTATTAATTGTTTTCACATTGTGTAAATTTATATTTTGCATAATTACGTTTCCCCGGTTGATTTTGTAATTTTGATCTTTCGCAACTGGGAGGTCTCTTTGTATTTCTCCATCTAAGTACAAACCAGGGCTGACCCTGCTTAATTCTAAGGTCTGACAAGATGGAGCTTATAGGCACATATAAACAGGCTAGAACCAATCGGTGCAAGTTAATAGTCGTCCACATGACTGTACTGCTTCTTGGAATACAGAGTTCTCAGGCGCCTGGAGCAGTTCCTTCTGCTCCTAAACCAAACATCACCGCTGTTTGTGCAAGCGCATTGCTTGCTTGACTCCATCCCTAAGACCCTTGAAGTTTTGATCCCCTTTTGGAGGCCTTACGCAAAGGAGGAAGAGGGACCATCCATTTGGCCCATACCAAACATTTCACATAACGGGAGATTGACTTCTTCCAAAGAAGCGGTTCACCTGCATACCGCTGGAGATGGCGTAAGTGCACAGAGGGAGTAGTGCATGCATGCTCGAGCACCTTATCATAAGAACATAAGAGAACATAAGAGAAGCCAATGCTGGATCAGGCCAATGGCCCAACCAGTCCAACACTCTGTCATACAGTGGCCAAAAATACCAGGTGCCTTCAGGAGGTCCAGCAGTGGGGTTAGGGCACTATTGACACCCCAGCACTAAGAATACGGAGCATCACTTGCCCCAGAATCCCTATCTATACCTTCTGGCTAATAGCTACCGATGGACCTCGGCTCCATATGCTTATCCAATTCCCTCTTGAAGCCGTCCGTACTTGTAGCCGCCACCACCTCCTGTGGCAGTGAATTCCGTGTGTTATCCAACTTGATCTTACAGACTGCACAGCGCTTTGAACCTCACAGGACATGCATTAATGTTTTGATGGTTTGCTTGTATGCCGGGGTCGGCTGTGACCCGCTAACTTCCTATGCGTTGCTTTGTTCTGCGTTAGGTGTAAAGTGGATATTGGCGCATTGCCCGACAAGAGAGCAAACCATTTGGTATTGCCGTTGGAGAAACAGCCGGGGTCTCTGTCGGTGGTGGTCTCTGTCGCACCCTGCTCAGGAGTTTCTATCTCGGATCTGTGCGTTTCCCCCCTGGGAGACCCTAAGGAAAGGAAGCAGATTTCTCAGCGCTATGTGAGTTCTGGTTGCCTGTTTTCTTTCTGACTTTCTTTTCCTTATTTATGGGAAACGGGAGGGGGAGAGAGGCCAGAAAATGACTCCAAAGCCCAGTTCCTAATTGCATGTCTCTTAATGGGGGAAGAAAAACATATCACCCACTGAATATTGCAGCCAGCGTGATTAATCAGTTGTCTGTACAGTTAGCCTGCAGCCATATGGGCAGTTTGCATTGGACGGTTCTTAAAATAATAATTTCCTCTGGAGTTTCTGCCTTACGCAGAGAGACACAGACGGGTCGTTCTTCATCTTTCCACCCAAATTTGTTCCAACTTTTGTTCTGCTCTTCCTGAGGATCAGCTTGTTATCCCGTCCAGTTCAGTAATCGCTAGGACTTTCAAGCAGTGAGAGCAAGTTCATACAAGAGAGCCGGAGTGTTGTAATGGTGAGATGAGGAGACCCAGGTTCGAATCCTTGGTCTGCTGTGGAAGCTTGCTGGGTGATCTTGGACCAGTCACGCAATCTCAGCCTAACCTACCTGTCATGACCCCCTGTGGGTTGCCACCTTCCTCTGCCACCACTTTGGACTTAGGGTCCCTTGGGAAGCCCCACTGTACCCTCCCAAGCCCAACCAATATGCCCCTTTTAAGCTGAGAAATATAGGCGTGATGACCAGGCAGAGAACATTAAACAAATGGTTTATTAATACAGTAATGGGGCAAGGAAAACAAGACAAGGTGCTTTAAAATACATAACAAGCAAAATAAACAAATCTAATGCAACTAAAACTACCTATTTCTCTTAACTGGTTACTATTCAACACTGTCCTAGTGTTGATCCTAGTCTGACACTCTGGCCGCAACATCACACTACCTATTTCTCTTAACTGGTTACTATTCAACACTGTCCCAAGTGAGGGATCTTTCACTCAGACCAGAGTGTCCCCTCAGTTTAACTCTGTGAGAGGAAAGAACACAATTCCACAGCCCACAAAGTTTAAATCACAATCTCCTCATACAATCCCTGGACACCGATTGGTTACAGCCATCACCAGTCATTGTAGGGATCGTAGGCTGTGTCTACCCTCCACTCCCACACAGGTCTCCTGGGGCCTGGGCCTCACTAGGCCTGTCTCCTAGTCCTACATATATCATGACACTACCTCATGGGGTTGTTGTGAGGATAACACTGGAAATGGGAAGAATGTCGGGTCCCAACTGGAGAGAAAAGTGGAGTACAAAAGAAGTCAGTACCTAAATACAACCAGTAGAGGATTGTGCCGCTTCTTCATTTTATTTCATTTTATTCATTTATACCCTGCCTTTTCCCCAGTGAGAACCCAAAGTGGCTCACATCATTCTCCTCTCCTCCATTTTATTCTCACAACAACCCCGTGAGGTAGGGCTAGGGTGAGAATGTGTGAGTGGACCAAAGTCACCCAGCAAGCTTCCAAGGATTTGAACCTGAGTCTCTCAGATCCTAGTCTGACACTCTGGCCACAACATCACACTGGCTCTCAAGGTAATACAGGAAACAAAGGTTAGGTTTCCTACACTGGTGGGGGAGGAATCCCCCTGTTGGAAAAAAAGAATAGTTCAGTTCAGCTTTCCCCCTGACATGCTACCTGTCTCTGTGCAGGGAGTTATCCTTGATGGGAGGAGCTTCCAAGCATGCAGCCTTACCAATCCAGGAAAATGTGATTGTGGGAATTGTCCTGAACATCTGGAAGGGCACCCAGTGGGGTGGGGAGGAGAGTACCAGTGGTTCAGGAGTGAGACAGTTTGGATCTGTGTTTCCCCGGACGGAGCATCTTTCCAAATGCGTTCATCTCCCAAGCATATCTACTGATTTCAGCACAATGGCTGATGGGGCGGGAACCAGGAGAAGCTAGAGGCCGGTAGAATTAGTCATGTGGATAGTACAGATATGAAGCAGTTGATGCTGAATTCACAGGCTAGAGTTAAAACTGGCAGGTTTTTTAAAAAAATAGTAATAATAAAGTGGTGTGCTTTTATAATTTTCAGGCATTGTGTTTATGGAAATTTGAATTAAAATAACTGGAAATGCTTAGCTAGGGTATTGCTGCCACCAGGAAATAAATTAGTCATGAGTTTCTAATTGTGGGGACTCTGGGACAGAGGAGTTAAAGCCTTGACTATGAGCGAATGGAGAAAATGGTAAGATCACTTGTGGCATCCTTATTAAGCTGTTCCTAAAATCTGGAATTTAAAATATTTTTCTCTTCTGAACATTCCCCTCCCCAGTGTCTCTGGAACTCTTTCCGAAACATAAAGGACATTGGATTCTTGCAAGTCAAAGTTTTAAAAGCTGTTGATCTGTTAGCTGCGGATTTTTCAGGTATGAAATGATGCTGTAAAGGTGTCTCTTTTTCTGGCGTCTTATGGCCGGAGTCCCAGGGGGCTGATTCCATTTGGAATGGGAACAGATATGTGTTTTTTCAAGCAGTAAAAAAAGATGCACAGAGGACACTTCCTGGTCTGTCTGGCTTACTCCGGTAATAACTCTCAGGGTCTCAAACAGAGAGAGGTTTATCCCAACCTGTGTTCCCTCTAAGCTGAGTTAGTGTGAGCTAGCTCACAAGTCTCCACAGCCTAGAGGGAGTATTGATCCCAACACCTATTAAGGAGATTATTTAAGAGCCAAATTTAAGACGATACTGTGACGTGCTTGCTTATTGGGGAGACAGTTTTACCTTTAAACACGCTTTGTGTACCTAAACTTGGTAGATTTCTGCTGCCACCAGGAATTAAAAATTCCAAATCTCTCTCTCTTTTGGTAGTATGGCCTAGGGTCTGGGCACTTCAGAGGACTATGTGGACTTGATGAAGTACTGTACTGATTTCTGGGATATGTTTAAACAAAAATCGATTTATTTAATAAAGAACAAAATAGGTTTCTAGATCATTTGAACAGTTGCTGATGAAAGGAACTTGTAAATATAACTGGCAAAGCTTGGTGTTACAAACAGGCTCTCAAACTCCAAACTCCACTCTGACAGGCTTATACATTCAGTATAATCTCTATCTCATATACATGATATACAGGCTAGTCTCTATGTTTTATTCATACTAAATAGAATCAATTATCTTAGTCACACAGACTAAACTGTTGATCTTATTCACACAGAATTAGACTCAAAATCCCATAGTCCCACAGACTATGTTTTCTCTTCAGACTTCACATACAGACTCTCTCAAAACTCTCAGAGTCACACACTCTCTTCAAAACTCTTCAACACTTGTCTCTCTTATATCACAGAATCTCCTCATAGACACACACACAGAATCAGACAGACACCGCTCCTCCCTCACTCTCAGTCAGCAGCCAATCAAATCACAC
Source organism: Gekko japonicus (assembly GCF_001447785.1). Classification (NCBI taxonomy): domain Eukaryota; kingdom Metazoa; phylum Chordata; class Lepidosauria; order Squamata; family Gekkonidae; genus Gekko; species Gekko japonicus. Next base: position 1,064,139 of record NW_015168056.1, read on the forward strand.
TTGTCACCCTCTATCACTCGTCTCATATTACTGCAATCCAGGGCTCATTTCCTGCGGGAGCGCACAGGAGCGGAGCTCCGGCAGTAAGGAGTCCAGGGGGCGGGCACATGCAACAAGCCCTGCCCACTGCTCCCAGCAGCCCTCAGTCGGGCCACAAGGAGCAAAAAGCAGCCAGGTAAGTTGCAGAGCCCCTCCCCTGGCCCGCCTTCAGATACAAGCTCTCCCTTCTCTGTGAGGGGAGATCTGCGCACGCCCCCCAATAGCTAGCAATCGAAAACAGTCCAGTGGAGCCTGAGAGGTGGGTGTTGCCTTCTGACACACTTCCGGTGATGTCAGGGCTGTGTGGCATATGCAAATAAGGTATGCTAATAAGATATGCTAATGAGCTCCTGCACCTCTTTTTCTACGAAATGACCCCTGCCACAATCAAACTAAACATCTAAAGGAACACACACACCGAAACATGGAATCATTACAGCCAGTTTGGTGTAGTGGTTAAGTGTGCGGACTCTAATCTGGGAGAACCGGGTTTGATTCCCCACTCCTCCACTTGCACCTGCTGATGTGACCTTGGGTCAGTCACAAGCTCTGGCACAGCTGTCCTTGAAAAAGAGCAGTTTGTGTCAGAGTTCTCTCAGCCCCACCCACCTCACAGGGTGTCTGTTGTGGGGAGGGGAAGGGAAAGGAGTTTGTAAGCTGCTCTGAGACTCCAAGTGAAGGGCGGGGGATAAATCCAATCTCTTCTTCTCTTCTTCTTCTCTTCTTCTATATCTAACTTGTGACTGCTACTGGGACTTGAACCTTTCAGAACTCCATCGTAGGGTGGCGAAAGTGCCTGATTCATATTGGGACTGTGACATGGAAGGAAGGGGGACTGTAGCCTTCTGCCCTGTGCTGTTTCCCGAACCCACAACGGTCCAGAGGGGTGTCACCTCGTTGTGGGATTGCATGTGTATGAATTCAGTGAACACGCAGCCCCCTGATTGAACAATAATGCCCCCATGTGGCTGTTTCATATCAGGAAAATGGCAGGGGGGGGAAGGCTGAAGGCCCCCCCCCGGCGTCACTGTTCCAATCTGAACTTGGTCCCTGTGGTTTGCCCTGATTGAGTTCTGATGGGGAGCACGCAGCTGCTCTGCAATTGCAGGTCCTCTCCCCTGCCATGACTTAGAAGTAGCATGTCATTTGGCTGAACACGGAGAGCCGTAGATCCTGGTATCCAGAGGTCATTTCGGGGGGATCGCGGGGGAACACAGTTCCCCCGGGTGAGGTACGGGGGGCAGGGCACATGATGAAGCCCCGCCCCCTGCTTCCGGCCACCCCGCTTCCAGCCCTCATTCAGCCAGGAGGAGGCAGGAGAAGAGGGAGGGTAAGTTGCTTCCTCCCCGCCTCTCCCCACCCCTGCCTGCCTGGAGCCAGGGAGGGCCTTGGCGGGGCTTCCTCGCACTCCTGCCGGCCTTGCAGGTCCACCACCGGGCCCCTGATGTCAGGGGGTGTGGCATATGCTAATGAGTTATGAAAATGAGTTCCCCTAGCTCTTTTTCTACGAAACGACCCCTGCTGGTATCTACTGATTCTTGTAGCACTTTCTATACCTTAATTTTAACAAATGATGGGACTTGTCAGATGCTGCTGTTCCCTTGGGTTAGCGTGCCTTTTATGCTCCTCTCTCATCCACACCTTTGCTAACAATGAGTAGAGGGAAGGAACCACCTCTAGAGTGGTCAGGGGACTGGACTTTCCGTGGGTCCCCCAAGCCTGCAAATGTGCTATAGACAGTTCAGGGCTCTTTTTGTAGAAAAAGCCCAGCAGGAACTCATTAGCATAGTAGGCCACACCCAACAGCAGGAACTCATTAGCATATTGGGCCACACCCCTGACAGCACAGCTCATTAGCACATTAGGCTGCACCCCCATGTTACCAGAAGTGTCATCATCCAGCCACACCCACCTTTTGCTTCTTATTCTGTTGACCTTGTTTGTTGTCAAAACGGTACAGGGCCTTTTTTGTAGCAGGAACTCCTTTGCATGTTAGGCCACACACCACTAATGTAGCCAATCCTAATTCATTTCTGCTGTTGGGTGTGGCCTATTATGCTAATGAGTTCCTGCTGGGCGTGGCCAACTTGGGAGCCAGCCGGAACTCCGTTCCTGTGTGTTCCTGCCCAAAAATAGCCCTGGACCGTATAGTGTTTTCTACGGCCTCCATGTCATGCCTGGTGACCAGTGGGAGACTTGGAGGTCAGGGACACGCGTGGCAGCCGTCCACAACATTTTGATGTTACTTCCAGGAAAACCCAAAAGTGATGTCACGCCTCTCCGGATAGTGCATCGAACAACACAATTCTGTGGGGTAGCAGGAGAAAACCTGCTTCCCAAAGGCCTCTGTGGAGTAAATAAGAACGTAAGAACATAAGAGAAGCCAATGTTGGATCAGGCCAAAGGCCCATCTAGTCCAACACTCTGTATCACACAGTGGCCAGAAATACCAGGTGCCATCAGGAGGTCCACCAGTGGGGCCAGGACATTAGAAGCCCTAATGTGGTGGATGTGCTTACAGTGCCCGTGCCTAAAAGAGACCTGTCGGTTTCCATGATGTCTGAGAAATGACGAGTAAGATCAATATGTCTTCGAAAGCAACCCAAAGGCCAATTTTATCAACCTTTTGCTGCTGTTCTCAAAAGCTTAAAAAAAATACCACAGTTAACTTAGCAATGAATCTTAGTACTTTGGGGGGTGGAGGAGGATCCTACCAAATTTACCTTCTGTTTTTTGTTTCGTTTTGTTTTTTGGCATTTTGTGCATGTGTGTGCGCGCGTGCCCGTACCTGGAAGCCATGGTGACCTCTGGCAACTCCTACTGGGGCATGGAGGACGTTCAGAGAAGTGGCTCGATAGCCTGCCCTCACCTCCCAACCCTGGTATTCTTTGGAGGTCTCCCATCCAAATACTTGTCAGGGATGGCCCTGCTTAATTTCTGAGATCCCAAATTTACCGTCTGAATTTGCAGCCTTCACAGTTAATATTTTTAATTTAAATCTTTTTATTAGTTTTCAATAGTAAACCGATTACAGAAGCATTGCATACAAAGTATCATGTGAGATTATAGACATGATTTTTGTGACAACCAGAAGCTAATACAAATGAATAACATCAAACTATGAAATACAATAAGTGTAGCAATAAGTGTTCGAATTCCTATGCCAGTAATAGTATTAAGATGACAATGGGCAAGTGTTTCTCTCGTTCTATCAGAACCAAGCTTCGACTTAGTTTGTCCAGACATTATGTGTACTTTGGTGTGGAGTCTGTTATTGGTGTAGTATGTTCAGATATATGCGTTTGTGTGGCTGTAGATCTGAGGCAAAGAGATGTCCCATGAATGGTAGCCATTTCTTCACAAATGTAGACGACTTGGGGTACAGTTAATATTTTGAGTTTCAATTCAGCTGTTTGTTTCAGGAGAAGTCCAGAGAAGCAAGCAGTGGCATGGATTGCAGGCTAAAGGGATCCCAGGTTTTGAAGCAATCCACTTAAATCCCCTGCGGCAAGGTTGTTTTCCACTTGCCCTCACGCACGCCCTCGGTGAGCCGAGCAACTTGGTCGGAAGGTTCTCCAGGGTGTAGCCCTTGCAAACCAAGCAAGAACTCGGTTCTCAAAAGGCTGTGGAAAAGGACTGAGACGAGAAAGCGTCATCTGGCAGGGTCCTGAAATGTTGCATGATTTCTTCCTCCCTTGATTAAGTACTCTAAAAAGAACTGGTTTCCCTTTCCAGGAAAAAGCGACCCCTTCTGTGTGCTAGAGCTCGGAAATGGGCGACTGCAGAGTTACACCATTTATAAGAACCTCAATCCGGAGTGGAACCAGGTTTTCACTTTGTAAGTGGATTTGCAGCTGGAAACCGGGCTGCTCTTGATTTTTTTTTAGGAATCACAAACTCCATAGGGAAATAGGCCAAGGGAGAACAGGGGGCTTTGAAAGAAGTTGGGGGGCAGATCTGGGCAGGTGTTAGAAAGGTTTGTTTCCTTATTATATTTCTATACCACTTTCCTTTGTTTCTCAGCACGGTTTACAATTAAAAAAGCAAACAAAAGCTAACTAGAAACCCACATCACTAACACAACAAACACCATTAAAACCAAGTTAGGAAAAATCCACGGCTAAGCAATGTAGCTTCAGCTGGATGTTAGAAAGGCAGCTCTGATCTCGGGCGGCGGCGGTAGAATTTATTTACTTATTTATTTAACCCCCCCTCCTCCCCATGGGAAGCCCACAGCAGCGCTTACATAATTCTCCTGTTCTCCATTTTGTCCTCACAACCACCCTGTGAGGTAGGTGAGGCCTAGAGTGTGTGACTGGCCCAGGGTCTCGCAGCAAGCTTCCATGGCAGAGTGGGAATTCGAACCTGGGTCTCCCAGATTTCAGTCCATCACTGTAACCACAATACCAGGCTGTAAACCTACCTTGGTGGTCAGAAATCTTAGTTCCTTCAATGAAGGAAAAGGGGACACATTTTGTGTGTATCTTAAGGTTTGTTGCCCTCCTGGGAGAGAAGCGATCCTTCAAACAGAAGAGATCCAGACTAGAAAGGGCTGTAAGGGTCAAAACCTTCAATGCTGAGAAAGTCTTTATCCCGTGCTACATCTGTACTCCCAACCCCCTATGGAAATGAGGCATACACACACACCCCAGTTAATTACTCTTAGCACTCCGTGATTGCAAAGGATACATTTACACATCTATCTCCATTGTTGACATATTTTTTTGCTTCACTGTTTCTCCCCCGGAATTAAATCCAAATGACCTTATAAACTTAGCTTGTTATTCCTGTTTGCATCTGTTAAAACATCTTCATGATGTTGCTTGCTAATTTGCTGTTCAACCTCTGCCTTATATGTATGGACTGGTAAATTCCATTTCATTGTATCTGAGGAAGTGTTTGTACACACACAATTAGTTCCAGCCGTCTTGGTCTGAAGCAGTAGAACAAATTTAGTGTCCAGTGGTACCTTTAGGACCAACAAAGGTTTACTCAAGGTATAAGCTTTCGTGTGCTTGCATGCTTTTTCAAATAAAGTGTGCGTGCGCCCAAAAGCTCATACTTTGAATATACGTTTGTTTAGTCACAGTGCCACTGGACTCTACATTTGTTCTACCTTGAATAAAACTTTGTTGGTCTTGAAGGTGCCACTGGACTCAAACATTGTTCCGCTATGTCAGACCAACGTGGCTACCCACCTGGATACACCTACCCCAGGTTTTATGTTTTGTTCCTTGTCCAGCTCACCTACCTATCTCATTCTTCACACTTTCATATCCTAAACACAGTCAGCTTCACAAGATGTTTTCTTGTATGATGTGAGGCAGCATAGGGAGCATGGTGAACATAGGTTTTGGGAGTCTGGAGGCATATAACAGAATGTGAGTTTTACTCCTCAGGGGTAACGGAGCAGTTACCAAATAGCTATCCTTGACACTTAGGTTTTTTTTTGGGGGGGGGGTGATAGACGGGATGGGTGCATATTCCTAACCTTTTCTTGCTCTGTAAATCTCTTTCCGCAGCCCTGTTAAAGACATCCATGACATTCTTGAAGTGACGGTGTTTGATGAAGACGGAGACAAGCCGCCAGACTTCCTTGGAAAAGTTGCCATTCCTCTGCTGTCTGTAAGTTTATCTTTGCTCCGTACATCATTCCTGCCTTGATGGTTTCAATGGGAGATGCCTTCCTCCGGTGGCCAGAGCAACTCGGGCAAGAAAGAAAAACAAGTCTCTGTGATAGATGTGTCTCGGACAATATTTATGGCTCTCCTTATGTTGAAAGGGCGGGTGTGTGTCTTTCAGTCAAACAATGATGAATGGAAAGATAACCCCCCCCCCATGTATCATTGTTTAATCTCTGCTTCGGTTTAACTTTAGGAAACTGATATTTTCATATTATGCTTTTTGCTTTCTTCTCTGCTTTGCTCATTCACTCCTTTGCATATGATGCTGGGAGAGCGATAGCGATTTGACTGCAAAGGGGCGGTCGTGTTTGTTGGAGCAAAATTAAACAAAATTCCTGAAGCCCCTTAAAAGCACAACGATATTTATTTTCATATGACCTTTTTTTGAGCCACAGCTCACTGTCACTTATCTGAAGCAGAGCACCATGGCTCACGAAAACTTATATGGAAATAAATGTTGTTTAAGGTGCCACTGTTTTATTTAGCACTCTCAAACCGTGACAATTAAAATTTCATCTCTTTCCCCCCCTCTTCTAGCCAGTCTTGGCTCAGTCTGTCATTTCTTTTGTCAACTGGAGGGTGAAGACAGATATAATATTTAAAGAGATGCCACGGCTATTTTTTTCTTTTCACTGTCATTTCTTTTGTCAACTGGAAGGCGAAGACAGTGGTAATATTTAAAGAGATGCTGCGGCTATTTTTCCCCCTATGCACTGTCCTTTTTGTCAACTGGAGGGTGAAGACAGATGTAATATTTAAAGAGATGCCACGGCTACTTTTTTCTATTCAGTGTCATTTCTTTTGTCAACTGGAGGGTGAAGGCATACGTAATATTTAAAGAAATGCCACCACTATTTTTTTTTCCCTATTCACAAAGTGAGGAGAGATTCTTCACTGTGTCGCGGTTTTGAGTGATGGATATGTATATTCTTTTCCCCTGAATTAGCTGGAGAATACCTTTCCCCCCTGATTCAGGAAGGCTGCATAGCTATTTTAGGATCTTTTAAAATGATTTTGCAAACATCCATCCTGCAGCTTATGGGGAAAGGGGGAAATAAAGCTTGCAACCATTTTGAAAGCAAGGTGAGGGGCGTCTTGGTGTTTTTCAGGGGCTGGCTGGTCAGCGCAACCTGCAGGGATTTTTGCGTGTCTGTGTCTGCTATAAACTTGCAATTGTTTTGCCCCTAGGCAGTGAAATATACATTTTGTCGACATGGCGTGAGACTGCTTTTCCGTTTATATCATTGATCCGCAGATGTTTCGTATGTCTTCACCATTTACTTGCAGCTATGGGAGAGATTGACTATCTCTTCCTCCTCTCTAGTTTGGACACCAGAGTCGAAGGTGGGGTGATGGAACCATGATTCCCGGTCATGGAAAAGCACTCTTGCAAGCCTTCATGTCAGATTGAAACCAGCTGGGGAAATCTTCCTTTTTCTTTGTAGTTTCCAACCAGATCTGACCTTTTAATTCATTTATTTCCTTCACTGATACCGTGCCTTTCTCCCTAACGGGGTCCCAAAGCAGCTTACGTTTTTCACCTGTCTTCCATTTTATCCTCACAACAATCCTGTGAGGTAGAATAGGCTGAGAGCATGTGACCGTCCCAAGGCCACCCAATAAGCTTCCATGGTGGCATGGGGATTTGAACCCTGGGCTTCTTAGAGCCCTGTCTGATGTTGGAACCCCTAGGTAAAGGTTTCCCTTGCTTGAAAGCCAGTAGAATCTGACTCTAGGGTTGTGGTGCTTATCTCCGTTTCCAAACTGAAGAGCCAGCGCTGTCCGAAGATGTTTCTGTGGTCATGTGGCCGGCATGACTAGACACGGAATGCTGTTACCTTCCCACCGAAGTGGTACCTATTTATCTACTCGCAATTTCTTGCTTTCGAACTGCTAGTTTGGCAGGAGTTGGAACCAGAGACAGGAGCTCACTCCGTCATGCGGCACTCGGGTCTCAAACTGCCGAACTACCGACCTTCCAGCCTGCAGTTCAGCATCTTAACCACTTGAGCCACCGCACCCCTACACCACCCTTATTCATTCCCAGCTGCCTGCTTCCATTTCAGCCACCAACACGGGATGCTTTAAGTTGCTGGTCCTTTTGAGGGTGTCTCTCTTGCCCATTGATGGTTTCCCCACAACATCCCTAACTTTTAGATTCACTGTGGCCCTCTTTCTAGATCCTGTGGTGGTTGGACAACCATTTTGTTTTAATTTTTTTGAATGGTACTCAAAGCCCACTCCATGCGACGAACCGTTCGATGTTTACAGAGGGAGGAACGACTCCTTAACATCTTTTATTCAATTTTTGATGACTCTGTTAATTTCTCCCCGAGTCCTCGTATCCCTGATGTTACTGGATGGGAGCGGCGCGAGCAGCTGGTCTCCCGGAGAGCCAGCGCCTGCCAAATGGCCTGTGCGAGAGGCAGCCGGCTGTGTGGGCTGACAGTCAGAAGATGTTAGGTTCTTGATTTCTTTTTCTCTTGATTTTATAGACATTTGTCAAGAGTCCCTCAGGATTCCTGTAACGAGGCAGGCAGAGAAGGCGGGGAGAGGAGGGGAAGGTGTGTGTGCGTGAGAGAGAGAGACGAGTGTGTGTATGATCCGTTTTATCTCGACTCCATTCTCTCTGGCTTCTCTGAGGTTTAAGACAGAATTATCTTTATCTCAGGAACGGCACATTTGGGGTCTGCCGTGCTGGATCTGGCCCCCAATTAAGTTTACAAGCAGAGATCCAAAGATCTCCTCGTACACACTTGATAAAACATTTGGGCCCTATTTTTGGTGTTGCGTCTGCAAGGGGTCGAGCATGTGTTTTTGCAGCTATCTAGGCTGAGTCCTTGGCTCTGCCCCTTTGACAGATTTCAGGTAGCAGAGATTGGAAAATTCGTCCTTGTTTAACTCCGTTCGCATATGACAACAAATGCCCGTACAATCCGCATGCTCTTTTCTTTTCACACCCGTTGAATAATTCTCATGTTACATTCAGTGCATGCGCAACTGGATGTAGTGTTCAGACCTCACACTTATCCAGGTAATGACTAGCCCATGTTGTGTGAAATGGGACCAATGTCTCATGCGGTAAGCCAGCCTCATATTTTAGGATGCAAGTTGTATTGCATTTTTGATGGGCATTTTGTAAGTACTGAAGACCCACGCTGCCTCAGCTGGGATTTTTCAATAAACTGACGTAGGGATGCCAGACTCTACGTGGAGATCCCCTGGGATTACCAGGTTTGATTCCCCACTCCTCCTCCACATGTAGCTGCTGGTGTGACCTTGGGCCAGTCACAAGTTCTTTCAGAGCCGTTCTCTCAGGAGCAGTTCTCGAAAGAGCTCTCTCAGCCCCACCTACCTCACAGGGTGTCTGTTGTGGGGAGGGGAAGGGAAAGGAGATTGTAAGCTGCTCTGGGACTCTTTCGGGTGGTGAAGGGTGGGGTGTAAATCCAGTCTCTCCTCCTCCTCCTCCTCCTCCTCCTCCTCCTCCTTGCTGTTGGATACTATCTCGGTTGCCTGGAGATCACAACAGGGTTGGATCGTTGCTGTTTTGTGTCATGTCATCCACAGTTGGCTCCGAGCTTGCATTTGAGTCTGACTTGCATCTGGAACCTTCTGACATGAAATTAAAGGGAGGCGTGGGGGAGAAGTCAGGAGGCCATTTTTCTTTGAGACAAGAACAAGGGAAGCCGGCCTCTCTTCCAGAAGGGCCTTGTCTCTTTGGCATCCTGCACTGTATCAATCTCTGACTCTTCCCATTTTGTTAAAATTCTCGAGCGGTCAGTGAGGTTACGGCTTAATAGGTTTAGCATTGGCTGGGCGTAGCAGCGCCATCACTCCCACAAATCCATTTTTCCCTAGGATGCATTTTGTTCTGTCGAGCCGATAGACCCATTAATCCTAGAGAAATCTGGCATGCGGTTAGGTGAGATTTGACATCCCATGGGGTTGCCATTTGTTTCAGCTTGGAAAGTCACTGTGCCGATAATATTTAACATCTTGTGTGTTTAAATATCTTTTCACGGGCATAATCTTGGTGATCCTTGGTTGGTATTATTATCACAGATTGCCAGAGCAAGGAGAGCTGGAATGTATTCCCATCCTTAAGGCCGTTGAGGAGAGATTTGAAATGAAAATTTCAGACCATCGCTGTTGTTTACTTATATTGTGTAGTGGGGTTAACCGCATGGCTAGGCCGCTGCGGTTTGCATAGCATCCTGCACGCTTCACTGCTACACAACAAGGACAAAGGGAAACGGCCCGTGGGCCAACTATGTACACAACTGGGGACACACCCCTAGGTCCCATTGGTGGGTTTGAATCTCCCGCCAACATCCCATTGGTCCCTCCGTGGAGAGACCAGGAGCCTAGTCCCCATTGTTCTTCCAGAGTCAAGCGCTGGCCCCTGGTGGGGGCCAGCGGACACAACAACTTAGCGCATTTTTATCTTCCCAGTCCTCCGGCAGGCTCAGGGTAGCCCCTTCTCCATTTTATCCTTACAACAACCCTGTGAGGGAGGTTAGGTTGAGAACGAGTGAGTGGCCTAACTCAATGAGTTTCATGGGAAACAGCGATTTGAACCTGGGTCATCCTAGACCCAGTCCAGTGCTCTCAGCTCGCACTAACTTCCATTGGCCGTGATACCTGATAAAAGCGTCCTGAAGATGGAGGAGGAGATTGGATTTATACCCCACCCTTCACTACCCAAAGGAGTCTCAGAGCGGCTTACAAACTCCTTTCCCTTCCCCTCCCCACAACAGACACCCTATGAGGTAGGTGGGGCTGAGAGAGCTCTGAGAGAAACTGCTCTTTTTCAAGAACAGCTCTGACAGGACTATGGCCAGGGCCGGCCCCAGCTTATTTTGCACCCTAGGTGGGGATCCCTTCTGGCGCCCCCCCCCACCGGCGCGCCCACCAATTTTCAAAAATAAATGCATTTTAGTAAGAATGAAAAACACAAATAATCAAGAAACTCCCAGAGTACGGGGCCGGGTGCAGTTTGGTGCCCCTAAGGGCCGGCCCGCTCTAGGCGATCGCCTAGTCCGCCTAGTGAGTAAGCCGGCCCTGACTATGGCTTGCCCAAAGTCATCCAGCAGCTGCAAGTGGAGGAGTGGGGGAATCAAACCCGGTTCTCTCAGATTAGAATCAGCACAATGGGGCAATGCCAGCACACCAGTGCCCGCTTACCAGTTCCTCCTGGGGGTTGCCAACTGTGGTTTGGCAACCCTGCTTGGAGGTGAACTGCAGTACAATATCCAGCAATCCGTGACTCCTACCCTATGTACAAACCAGTGAATCTTCGAACAACACATTTTAGTATGGAGGAAGAGGGGTGACCATCAGCAAGCAAAGGACCTCTTCTTTGAACTCCTACCCCCCCCCATTTCTCCCCATCCATAGTTTGCACTAAATTTGTTCCCATTTCCACGGTAGCTACTTTGAATACGGCTGCAATTTCATGCCCTCCAATCTCCTCCAAGTTACCTTTTAAATCTCTGAATGTTTTCATTCCCCCAACTAAGCCTTTTTTTTCGTAAGTGACAGCTTTTATTGTCACTTCTGTTTGGAATTAGCTGGTCCTCTGCCTAGAAAAAATAAAATAAAATAAAGCCAAATGTTTAATCAATACTTAGCCTACCGTGTATAATATGTGCATTTTTGCTGTCCCTTTTTAAAAAAAAAATGAAGGACACCTTCGCAAGGAGCCAAACGGCCTCCAAATTGGTTGGGAAATGACTTTTTTATTTTTTATTTTGCATAGATGTTTAACCCCACGAGGGTGAGCGGACATATTAAAACTTGCCAGCCCATCTGAAATTTGACGTGCAAAGTGGTTTGAGGGAATGAAGGTGTGTCCTTTAAAAAAAAATAAATCACTTGTATGCATTTCCCCCCCCCCCCAAATTAGGGTTATTCAAATCCTGTGTCAACTTTATTTAGCTAGCCAATTGGGGGTGGGTGGGAATGTTCCATTTCTAACATGATTTGGGGTTGTAATATTGCTTTGTGAGTTATTTGTTCCCCCTCCGTTCTGCTATTTGGACAGGAAAGAGCTGTTTACAATGCTAAATAACAGGCGCTAATGATTTTCTGTTGACTGCCTAGATTCCAGGGCAGCTTTTGCTGGCTGGCAGTTGGTCGCGTTTCAGGTTTCTCTGCAATACAGAAGAGCAATAATATCGTTAGGACGGGCCCTGATACTTTTTTAATTATAGCTTTTACCCACCCCCAGCCAATAACACGGCCATTTAGGGCTCTAGCTGTTGGATTTCTCTTAAATCCCATAGAACGTAGGATGAGGCCTGGCCTCCGAATGGAACAGAAGGAGGTGATTAGGGTTGCCAGACTAGGGATGCCAGTCTCCAGGTGGGACCTGGGGATTCCCTGGAATTACAGCTCATCACCAGACTGCAGAGATCAGTTCCCCCTGGAAAAAAAATGGAAGCTTTGGAGAGTGGACTCTGTGGCACTGTGCCCCACTGAGGTCCCTGTCCTCCCCAGGCTCCATCCCCAAATCTCCAGGAGTTTCCCAACCTGGATATGACCAGGGGTCATTTCCTGCAGGAGCGCACAGGAGCGGCGCTCTGGCAGTAAAGAGCCCAGGGGGCGGGCACATGCAACAATCCCCACCCCCTGCTCCCAGCAGCCCTCAGTCAGAGCAAAAGGCAGCCAGGTAAGTTGCAGAGCTCCCCCCGCCCCCCCCGGTCCAAAACAGTCCAGTGGTACCTTTAAGACCAAGTTTTATTCAGGTACAAGCTCTCCCTCTTCTGCGAGGACAGATCTGCAGGTTCCCCCCCCCCAATAGCTAGCAATCCAAAACAGTTCAGTGGAGCCTAAGTGGTGGGTGTTGCCTTCTGACACACTTCCAGTGATGTCAGGGGGTGTGGCACATGCAAATAAGTTATGCTAATGAGCAGTGCTCTTTTTGTAGAAAAAGTCCAGCAGGAACTCATTAGCATAATAGGCCACACCCAGCAACAGGAACTCATTAGCATATTGTGCCACACCCCTGACAGCACAGCTCATTAGCACATTAGGCCGCACCCCCATGTTACCAGAAGTGTGGTCATCCAGCCACACCTACCTTTTGCTTGTTATTCTGTTTACCTTGTTTGTTGTCAAAACCCAGGGCCTTTTTTTGTGGAAGGAACTCCTTTGCATGTTAGGCCACACCCCCCTAATGTAGCCAATCCTAAAGAGTTTCTACTGTTGGGGGTGGCCTATTATGCTAATGAGTTCCTGCTGGGCGTGGCCAACTCGGGAGCCAGCCGGAACTCTGGTCCTGTGCGTTCCTGCCCAAATATAGCCCTGCACCTCTTTTTCTACGAAATGACCCCTGGATATGACAATCCTAACATCCAACCCTTCCCAGTGGCCGGGGGGACCTGGCAGTCCTACGACAGGCTGAAGTTGGGTTGCCAGCTCCAGGTTGGGAAATACCTGGCGATTTTGAGGTGGAGCCTGAAGAGGGCGGGTTTTAGGAAGGGGAGGGACTTCGCAATGCCATAGAACCCACCTTCCAAAGGAACCATTTTCTCCAGGTGAACTGATGCTTGGCAAACAGTAGTAACCCCAGGAGATCTCCAGCCTTCACCTGAAGTTTGGCAGCTACAGGCCAAATGATGGGGGCGGGTTCCACCCCCCCCCAAGGCTTTAATGTAATAAAACTCCCTGAAAATCAAAGCAGTAGAACGTCAAACGGAGCGGATTTAACGGAGTGGGTTTTCGAATGATGGGGAATCGTTCGTTTAGGGGCGTTTTGAAAATTGTCATCTTTCGCCTGCCAGGGGAGGTGGTACAGTTCTCGATGTTTGAAAAAAGCAAAGAACATTTTGCAGGACTCGTCACATCCTGAACATTCCCTGTCTGAACTGCTGCCTTCGGGCAGAAGATACAGGACAATTAAAGCAAGGACAAATAGATTTTAAAAATAGTTTTTATTCGAGAGCTATTATTGCCTTAAATGCTGTATGAAATTGGAATTTGGGTGACATTGGTGGGTTTAAGTTGTCATGTGAACCTTAAGGGAGTTATGGGGCAGTAGTGAATGGTGTGTGAGTGCATGTGAATATTGTTGTAGATCACCGAAATGATTGCATCTTTAATTTCGTTGTACTATGTACACCCTTTCGGCCGCCTCTGTGTTCTGCCACGTCATCCTGTGGCATGTTAGGAGCATCCTTTTCTTCTCTGGACGGGTGTAACACACTCCATAAGGTTCGGATTCCAAACCCAGTGCAAATAGGTCAGGATCCACACAGTGTTAATTACACAGATTTGCTTAGGGGTGACAGGTCACCATAGGGTTGCCATCCCCCAGGTGGGGGCTGGAGATCTCTTGGGATTACGGCTGCTCTCCAGGCGACATAGATTGCTGCTCGTTTGTTTATTCCACTTCCCCTGGAGAAAAAATGTCTGCTTTCGAAGATAGACTGTACGGCATTATACCCTGCCAAGGTCTCTTCCCTCCCAAACCCCACCCTCAAATCTCCAGGTATTTTCAAACCCGAAGTTGGCAACGCTAGGTCTCCTGCTTTGGCGGGAGACCACCTGCGTCTCCCCCCCACCCGAGCTTCTAGCTTCCTTTCTGTGGAGCAGTGGGAACGAAATAGGAAAATTCGGAATCATGTCAACGCTGGTTATAATGGCCTTTCACTCTTCCATTGGTTGCGGGCCTTGGCTGGGAGCCCTAGAAGGGCTTCATATCTGGCTGGTATCCTCAGCGTAAAAAGTGCATGCTTACTCTGAAGTAAACGCTATTGATTTCAGTAGGGCATTCTTGGGTGTTTGTCAGTGTTTAAATGTCTCCCCCCCCCAATCGAACGATTGCTTTGTTAAATGAAGTTTAACACCCCTGTTCCTGGAACGCTCTCGCACTTGTTAAGAAATCCCGTTTATGTCAACAGAAGCGATCGATGCCTTTTTATTGAGTCCCTTTTTTCATTCCGTGTTCTTTTCCAGATAAGAAATGGACAGCAAAGCTGCTACGTTTTGAAGAATAAAGACTTGGAACTTCCTTCGAAAGGAGTGATCCATTTGGAACTTGACGTCTTATTTAATCCTGTAAGTCTGAGTGTGTTAAGAGCTTGTTCTTTCCCGTCTCTCTTCCCTTCTAGATTTTTAAGCTTTTAGTGCTTCAAGTAATGTGTGTGTGTTTGTGTGTAAAACACAAATGTGTAGTCCCTCAGTAGGGTTTCCAGCTCCAGGGTAGGAAACAGGGGTCTATTCAGGGGGATCGCGGGGGATCACCATTCCCCCGGGTGAGGTGTGGGGGAGGGGCACACGATGAAGCCCCACCCCCTGCTTCCGGTCGGGGTAAAATGGCAATTTGACGCACCCTGTAAGTGCTCAGGGTGGACGGGTGTTCCTTACAGCAGTTTGGACTGTATTTTGGTCCCAACGCGGCTTCCCCCAGGCAGGGGGAATGACTGGCAGGCATCAAGACCCAAGAGAGAGTTGAGATTGGTGTGATCAAGTCTCAGAGGAGGCTTGTATTACACTTTGAGCCCCTCTCCCGAAGCGGGCGAGTGCATTCAGGGTGTGTGGCCTTATGACACACTTCCGGTGATGTCGAGGGTTGTGGCATATGCTAATGAGTTATGCTAATGAGTCCCCCTAGCTCTTTTTCTATGAAACAACCCCTGGTAGGAATACCTGGAATTTGGGGGGGGGCGGAGCCTGAGTAGGCTGGGCTTCAATAGGATCCAATGCCACAGAGTCCACCCTTCAAAGCAGCCATTTTCTCCAGGTGGACTGATCTCTGTCAGCTGAAGGTCAGTTGTAATAGCAGGAGACCTCCAGACACTACCTGGAGCTTGGCAACCCAACCTATCAGAGATAAGTCGATTTAAGTCCTAACTTAGGATAGGTACCCTTCAGGGAAAGGCTGGCTGTTCAGGATTTTGGTGCATTCCAGAAAAGGATATTCAGGACTTTTTGGACTGGATGTGTCAAGCTTGGTTTGCCAGCTCAGGTTTGGGAAATATCCGGAGATTTCGGGGCACAGGCTCTAGAGGGCAGAGGTAGGGGAGAAAAAAGAAGAAGAGGAGGAGGAGGAGGAGGAGGAAGAGAGCTCTTGACAGAAACTGCTCTTTTTCAAGGACAGCTCTTATCAGAACTATGGCTTGTCCAAGGTTATCTGGCAGCTACAAGTGGAGGAGTGGGGAATCAAACCCGGTTCTCCCAGTTTAGAGTCCGCACACTTAACCACGACACCAAAGGGTCACACATGAAGCTGCCCTCTACTGAATCAGACCTTTGGTCGATCAAAGTCAGTACTGTCTCCTCCGATCAGCAGCAGCTGCCCGACGTCTCAGGCTGAGGTCTTTCTCATCACCTTCCACCCTGTCCTTTTGAACTGGAGATGCCAGGGACCTTCTGCAGGCTGAGCAGATGCTCTACCACTGAGCCATTTATTTATTTATTTATTTATTTAATTTATTTAAATTTATAACCCGCCCTCCCCGCAAACGGGCTCAGGGCGGCATACAGATGGGGCCAATGCCCAGTACATAAAACATTAAAACTGCATTTAAAAATTGCCTGAGACCTGATCTCTGTAGTCTGGAGAATCTGGGATATCTCCAGGTCCCATCTGGAGGTTGGTAAGCCTACTGGTAACCAATGCTCTCTCTAAGCTGTGGAGTCTTGTGAGCAAAAATTCTACTTTGTGAGCTACTGGCATGAAAGTCATGAGCGAGCTATTTGGCTACTGCGTAAATTAGTTTGCCCCGGAGCCATCCTTCCTGAGCTAACGCAAGGATGAGTGAGCCGGAAGCTAAAAAACTGTGAGCTAGCTCACACTAACTCAGCTTAGAGGGAACACTGCTGGTAACCTATGCTGGAGTTTATTTATTGTATTCATTCACTTAAAACCTTCTTATGCTGCCTCTCTAGCCAATTAGGGTCTACAAGGCGGCGAACATTATTCTGCTTAAACAGAAATACAGTTAAAATGATACAATTCAGTATAAAATTATGTTCCCTCTTTCTTTCAGGTGAAAGCCAGCCTTCGGACCTTTTTGCCCCGTGAGAGGCGGTTTCTGGAAGACAACCGCAAGTTTTCAAAGAAGGTAGGCTCGTCTTTAGGAACGGCCTGCCTTGTCTTTTTGTATGCATGGGGGGGGGACCGGGTTCAGCAGCTTGGCGTGAACTTTGCAGAATGGTGGGGGAGCGGGCTGGAATGGGCGTTCAGACATCACCGACAGACTCCAGTTTGTGCGTGACAAGAATAAGTCTGCCTTATCCTCAGGCCGGTGGGCCCCTCCTGCACCCCTCCCCTGCAGAGGAGAGACTGAAAACATGAAAGAATATGGAATCCTGGTTCACGGGCCTGAAAGAAACGGCAGTTTGCTAGAACGCTGTGATGTGCACGTCCCAGAAATCTGTGATTCCTTTCAAAACTGGATGTCTTCCATCTCTGTCCTGCACAGGCAGGGAAGGGGAGAGGGTTAGGGTGCTCAGAAGCCAAGTTTGTGTTTGTCGCAAACAAACCAGAGTTTTTATTAATGGTCAACAAGATTAGATGATTTTATGATCCCCCCAGAACCATTCTGTGTTTCAGAGCAAGAAATTTCCTTTTGGTCCATTACTCATGTGTTGGGTTATTCATTAAGAAATTAGTTCGAGTTGATATATTTGGTTACTTCTATTTGGTATTGGAGGTATGAAATGAGCAAAAACTTCCCTCTGAGTTTTAAAAGCCCCCCCCTTTCTGGGCAGAAAATAGGCAGGAAGGGGGGGGAAGTCAGTCCAATCGCTTTCCAGACTTACCTCAGCCCACCTTCATACAAAAGCTAACAGGTCTAAACTACAGGTGTCGAACTCATTTGTACCCCTTCTTTAGAATAAGAAGAAGAGATTGGATTTATACCCTGCCCTTCTTTCGGAGTATCAGAGTGGCTTGCAAACTCCTTCCCCTTCCCCTCCCCACAGCAGACACCCTGTGAGGGAGGTGGGGCTGAGAGAGCTCTGAGAGAAACTGCTCTTTTTCAAGAACAGCTCTTATCCGAACTATGGCTTGCCCAAGGTCATCCAGCAGCTGCGAGTGGAGGAGTGGGAAATCAAACCCAGTTCTCCCAGATAAGAGTCCCGCGCACTTAACCACTATACCAAACTGGCAGGGAAGAGAGGTTCCGAGGAATTAAATACTAAAGAGGCTTCAGGAAGGAAAATCCTGGAGACTTCTAGAAAAGCTTCTCTGACCTGGCCTGACCTGGTCAGTGGGTGGGGGGAAAAGTGGTGATAAAACTCAGGGGACTGCGATCCATTTTTAATAACTGCCCCCTCCTTTGGAAACAATGGAGGATGGGGGGATGTTCTTTAGGGGGCCATAGAATTGGACATCCTGATACAATCTTTTTTAAACTGGGGGGGGGTTGAGGAGAGGCACCAGCAGCTATGCGGCAAATTTGGTCCATCTACCTCAAAAGCAGCTCCTCCAGAGCCCCAGCTCGATTCTCCATTATAGCCTATGGGGACCATTGACTATAATGGTCCCCATAGGGTATAATGGAGCTGAAAATTCAGGAGACCCGAATATTTCCCAAATCCAAATATCATACCAGTATTGGGATTCATGAAATAGTGATATTTTTCGGGTTTAATATACCCAAACTTGAAAAATATTTTTTCTTTTTTGCACACACCCGTTTATAACTTTGGATGCTGGTAGTGGTTCTCTGTACCACACAGACCTCAGCCTTCTTGGACACACTTTTTAAAAAGAAGTGGCAAGTAGCTGTTTCTCCAGGGGTGTAGAAGGCAGTAAACTCTTCTCGTGGTGACCAGGCACTGGGCGGTGGGAGACACAGAGGCAAGGCCTCAGAACCTGGAAGGAAAGCTGGGAGTCCTGACCCTCCTGGCAGGCAGTTCCTACAAAGGACAGGTGGTGGCGGCAGGTTACTGGAGAGAAAGAGAAAAGCCTCTCCAGGTGCTGGGAAAACCACGGAGGGCAGGGTGGAACAGGGCCTGCAGGCCACAGCAGGACTATTCCACCACAGTTATATTTACCCTTTGTCGATAGATCAAGATGGGTACCTGTTAGTCTGTCTGTAGCAATAGAAGAACAAAATTCAAGTCCAAGTAAGCACCTTAAAGACCAACAAGGGGCCGTAGCTCAGTGGTAGAGCATCTGCTTGGCATGCACAAGGTCCCAGGTTCAATCCACACCATCTCCGGTTAAAAAGACCAGGCAGTAGGCAATGTGAAGGACCTCTGCCTGAGACCCTGGAGAGCTGGTGCCAGGCTAACTAGACAATACTGACCATGATGGTCCAATAGAAAAGAGTTCGGTGTATAGCAAGAGTCAGGGCAGGAACACACAGGAACGGAGTTCCGGCTGGCTCCCAAGTTGGCCACGCCCAGCAGGAACTCATTAGCATAATAGGCCACACCCAACAGCAGAAACTCATTAGGATTGGCTACATTAGGGGTGTGTGGCCTAACATGCAAAGGAGTCCCTGCTACAAAAAAGCCCTGGGTTTTGACAACAAACAAGGTAAACAGAATAACAAGCAAAAGGTGGGTGTGGCTGGATAACCACACTTCTGGTAACATGGGGGTGTGACCTACTGTGGTAATGAGCTGTGCTGTCGGGGGTGTGGCCTAATATGCTAATGCATTTCTGGTGTTGGGTGTGGCCTATTATGCTAATGAGTTCCTGCTGGGCTTTTTCTACAAAAAGAGCCCTGGAAGAGTCCAGTGGCACCTTAAAGACTAACAAAATTTGTGGCAGAGTAGGAGCTTTCGTGAGTCACTGCTCACTTCTTCAGTTATCTCATGAAAGCTCCTCCCCTGCCACAGATTTTGTTAGTCTTTAAGATGCCACTGGACTCTTGCTCTTTTTTTTTTTTTACCCTTTGTTGGCTTGTTAAGAGCCAACATGACCAGCCCCTGTCTTCAGCATATGGAGGGCACGGTGGCAGGGAAGCCAACCGCAGAGCAGTCTCTGCTCAAGCAAAAACCAGCATCCATACTTTTTGTGCCTGTCCCTGGGTAAAAGTCAGAATTCACTTCTTAGCTGGGGGTAGAGGGAAAACGTGGCAGCAACAGAACCAGCAAATTACTACAGCTTGCTATATTTGGGAGCTGTAGCAACCACTTTGAGAATGCGCTATGCAAAGGGGAAAGGTGGTTCTTCCCCCCAAAGCCATAACTTGGAAAGTCGAATAAGAAGGGATCCTGTGCCAGAAGATCGGATTGGGCCACATAGAAATCCTTATCAGTTGACGTTGCGATTAAATTTTTGGTTAGGGTTGCCAAATGGGGTCAGGGGGCGGGGAAATCCCCGCTTTGGAAGCCCGATTTCCGCCACGGCGGAATTGGGCCCCAGGGGGAACTCCGCCCCCCAAAGCTGCGTCACTGGAGGTGACCCAGCCACGTTGCTGACGTTGGGGGCGTGGTCCAGCTCGTCAGGGGGAAAACATATGGTTTCCCCCCCAACGAGCTGGGCCACGCCCCCAACATAAGCCATGTTACACGTCCCTACCGGTGACGTGCTGGCGGCGCGCACGCGCATACGGAGCTGGCTCCCGGACTCGTCTGAGCCTCCCCCGCCAGTGAGTTTGCCAGACTTGGCAACCCTACGCTTGGTCCTCTTTTTTGTCTTCCGGCATTTCAAAAAGGATGACATGGGAAGAGCAGGGAAGCTGTTGAGAGGTTCAAAATGGAAAAGTGCATTCCCAAAGACCAAAAACAGTGATCAGTGCATAAGAGCCTTTATTACCACATAGACAGATGGTCTTATTTCTTAGGGACGTAAGCTTTGGTCTAATTTTATAAAATCTCTTCCCCTCCACCTGGTGCCTCGTGTCCATCAGATCTTAGCGAGAAACGTGGAACGTGTGAAAAGAATCACGATGGCGGTGTGGAACACAATACAGTTTCTCCGGAGCTGCTTTCTCTGGGAGTCTCCGTTCAGAAGTGTGGTTGCATTTGTGGTGAGTAGATGACTTTGCACAGAATTCAGTGGATTTTGAAAAGGTTCCGGTAAAAGCTAGTGAAGTATCTTGATATGTGCAGTGTGCATGTTGCAGGGGGTGTGTGTCAGAATGTGTGTTACACAGGATCCGAGTGCCTCCGCCAAACCCAAGGTCTGAAGGTGAAACACAAGTTGCATTCGTATTGCAGCCCAATCACTTTAGCCTGCTGAGGACTGAGCCGGCCCTCATCTGCATAGCCCCACCCCTTTATTTACATACCCATGTTCTGGAAATGATATAAGAAAATGATGGGATCTTGGTCTTTTGAGAGGATGGCAAACAGAGAGTGAATGTTGTTGGGATACACCTATTTTTGTTTATATAGCATCTCAAAGTGATACAGAAATTATCTTGTTGGCTTTCACGGCCGGAGTTCATTAGTTGCTGTAGATTTTCCGGGTTGTGTGGCTATGGTCTTGACATTGTAGAACCTGACATTTCGCCAGTAGCTGTGACTGGCATCCTCAGAGATATAACGCAGAAAGATGGAGTACTCTCTGGCTGATTTCGCACTAGAGCTGCCTCGATGTTGCGCCGCCGTTTGCCCCGATACTATTGGTCAATTTCACACCCGAAGCCGCGGGGCTGCATTTTGACCTGCGGCTTCGCCCGATTTCCCCTGCAGTTTCGTGATCATGTTTTTTGAGGATCATGAAACTTTGGAGGAAATTGGGTGAAGCCGCGGGTCAAATGCAGCCCCACGGCTTCGGGTGTGAAATTGACCAATAGTATTGGGGCAAACGGCGGTGCAACATCGAGGCAGCTCTAGTGCGAAATCAGCCTCTGTGTCGAGGTGAGAAGAAAAATGGTAGGCAGGTAATTTTTATCTACTCCAGAAGGTGGGGTAGGGCTGAGTCATTATCTTGTAGGAGTTCCCCGGGCTATGAACATGCTAATGGTGGAGCTTTCCTGAGGAGGTTCTTTTGTATATGGATTGTTTCCTGAGGAGGTTTCCTGTTTCCTGAGGAGGTTCTTTTGTATGTGGATTGGCTGTTGAAATTCTAATCTTATCTGTAGTGCTATAGTCAGATATACAGCATTTTGTGTTTTTCAGGACAGGAAACCATGCCCTATTTATTTTTAAAGTCTCTTCTTTCATGTTGAAATTGTGTTTATGTTTATTAATTTCAATGGCTTCCCTGTGTAATCTGACATGGTAATTGGAAGTGTTGTCCAGCCTTTCAGTGTCTTGGAACAAAATACTGTGTCCTGTTTGAGTTAGGCTATGTTCAGCCACTGCTGATTTTTCAGGTTGGCCCAGTCTGCAGTGTCTTTCATGTTCTTTTATTCTTGTCTGAATGCTACACTGTGTGGTCCCGATGTAAACTTGTCCACAACTGCATGGTATGCGGTATACTCCTGCAGAAGTGAGGGGGTCTCTTCTGTCTGATCGTAGCATCTGTTGTATTTTTCTGGTGGGTCTGAATACTATTTGTAGGTTGTGTTTTTACATCACTTTTCCCAACTAATCAGTGATTCCTTTGAGGTATGGCAAAAACACTTTTCCTGGGAAGACTGTTTTTCCTCAGTTGTTTGTTTTACCTTTGGTTTAATCGTTCTTCTGATTTCATTCTTGGAGTAGCCATTTGCTTGAAGTGCATGATTTAGATGATTTAGTTCGTCATTGAGAAAGTGCGGTTCAAATATCCGTCTTGCACGGTCTACTAATGTTTTGATTATACCTCTTTTTTGCCGAGGGTGGTGATTGTAGTTTTTGTGTAAATAACGGTTCGTATGAGTTGGTTTTCTGTAGACCTTGTGACCTAATTGAAGGTTAGTTTTGCGGATGACCATGATATCTAGAAATGGGAGTTTACCCTCAACTTCTTTTTCCATGGTGAATTTTATATTGGGATGGATGTTGTTGAGATGGTCTAAAAACTCCATCAGTTCTACTTCACCATTGCTCCAAATGATAGAGGTATCATCTGTGTACCGGAACCAGACTATCGGTTTGTGGGGGTGCAGATTCTAAAGCTGTTCCCCCCCCCCAATGTTCCATATAGAAGTTTGCTATAACTGGGCTGAGAGAGATTCCCATGGCAACCCCATCCATCTGTTCATAGAATTCGTTATCCCATTGGAAGTAACTGGTTGTCACACAATGGTGGAATAAGGCTGTTATGTCATCTGGATAAATCTGATTAACAAGCGCGAGTGTGTCTTTTACCGGAACCTTGGTAAAAAGAGATGTCACTTCAAAACTGACGAGTATGTCCTGTGAGTTAAGTTTCAGAGAACTGATTTTGTTGATGAAATGTGTTGAATCTTTGATGTATGTTGTGTTTTTTCCAATGTGGTTCTGTAGAAGATTGGCCAGGTATTTAGCAAATTCATATGTTGGGGAACCAATGGCACTCACGATGGGTCGGAGTGAAACTGAGTCCTTATGAATTTTAGGGAGTCCCTATAGTTGTGGTAGCTGTGCTTCTGCCTTGCATAGTTTTTTGTGTGTGTCGGGATGAAGTGAGGGATTCCTGATCAGTGAGCTTGTTCATCTGGCAATTTTGCAGAGAGTACTCCATCTTTCTGTGTTATACCTCTGAGGATGCCAGTCACAGCTACTGGCGAAACATCAGGTCCTACAGGGCCAAGACCACGGCCACACAACCCAGAAAATCTAAAGCAACTAATGATACAGAAATTCTTTTGAATCTTGCTGTTTTATCTGTCATAGATTCCATGACATGGTTATACATGTATCCATTGTTAGTGATATTTTTGCTGTCAACAACTTAATTAACCGTGGTGATGACTTCCAAAAATTTCAGCTCCGGTTTTTGCTTTGATTTAACAAACAACACTAGTCCTCGTGATTTTGGGGAAATTTCACATGCGGGAGCTGTGTACAGTCTCGGTCTCAGAATAAAAATTCCAATCTTGGCCTGATGGGATTTCCAGACCCAGTTCCACGCTAGTGTAAAGGTGACAGATGGATCTTCTGTGAGCGGGTTTGGGAAGAAGAGGCTGTAAAGCCAAAATGGGAAAGGGGAAAGCCCGTGTTCAGAGCAAGGCTGGCTTTTAGAAGCCCCAAGTTCCTCTTTGGTATGTCAAGGGGCACATGAGTGAGCACCAGAATGTTGGGGCGCAACTTGCTTCATGCTTTGTGCATTGGAGGATACTAGGATTGTGTGCACTGCATGATAGTGGGCAATCACAGACGATCTGACCAATCTGATATTGGGTGCAGCATGAAAGTCCCTGAATAAATACCGAAAGCATGTTTCTAGTCCACATGGCTATGGAGATAAATTGGAAACTGAACTGATAATGTCTGGTGAACACAGACGAACTCAGGATAAGGTTTCCAACGTGTGCTGCTTTCTCACCTCACACAGTTCCCTCTTCCTCTTGATGGCTGCAGAAATAAATTATGCCACCTCATCCAAAATGGGGCAATCGGCTTAGTTTCCTTCAAAAGGGGGTCCACACATTTTGAAACCCATGCTCTCAATCTGAATTGACTTTGGCCTATTTCTCACTGAACTGGGGTGCAATGTCGGGACCTAATTGCTTCAGGCTGCTAGTTAGGGGGCTGTTATAGTTTTAATGTCCCTCCAATTAAAAAAAAAATCAAAATCCTCAGTTTAGAAAACTAGCCTCTCAGGGGAAGCTTTGCTAACTCCTGAGAGGCTGGTTTTCCAAGTGCAGGGAGTCAGATTCTTCTTTTTCTTTTTAAATAAAGGAGCACTCGATTAAGCCAGCCCCTACCTTGCAGTGACTAATGAGTTTTCCTGAAAATGTTTTAACCTGCTCTCCTGGTGCTGTTTTTCCTCCTTCCGGTTAATTAGGTCAACACTCACCCTAGCTACCTTCTTGCCTACAATATGCAAAGAAAACAAATGCACCATTGAGTCACACCTGACTCATGGAGACCCTTCACGGGGCGTTCCAGGCAAGAGACAAGCAGAGGTGGTTTGCCATTGCCTCCCTCTGCCAATGCTCCCTATAAACTGTGGAGTCTTGTGATAAAAAAAATCTACTTTGTGAGCTACTGGCATTAAAGGTCATGGCCCCACTGGTGTACCTCCTGATGGCACCTGGTATTTTTGGCCACTGTGTGACAGAGTGTTGGACTAGATGGGCCTTTGGCCTGATCCAACACTGGCGTCTCTTATGTTCTTAAAGTTGTGAGTGAGTGATTTGGCCAGTTTGGTGTAGTGGTGGCGGCCCCTACCTGGTGGAACGAGCTCCCGGGTGAGATCCGGGCCCTGCGGGACCTGATGCAGTTCCGCAGGGCCTGCAAGACGGAGCTCTTCCACCAGGCTTTCAAGTAGGGGCCGCCGCCCTCCGCCCCCCTCGTATATTACCATCAGTGGGGGTGGAAGAGGCCCTTGGAAATGGAAGGTAACATCAGAAGTACTGGATCCTTGAACTCCTTAAACATCTAGACCATCTGAAGGACTGTGTGAAAACATCGAATGACCGTGGGGAACCTCTAGATAGGACCACCATCATCTTTCTTGGAGCTTTTAGATGTGAAGTGTCTTAGTATTTTTTTAAATTGTAAATTGTAAATTTAAATTTAACTATGTAGTTCGAATGGTTTTAAATGTATATTTATTCTTAATATTGAGAACTTTGTTGTATTGTTTGTAATATTTCTTGTTTGTTAGCCGCCCTGAGCCCTACGGGGGAGGGCGGGATATAAGTTCAATAAATAAATAAATAAATAAATAAATAAATATATCAACCAATGGAATTACATGTCCAGAAGCATTATAGCGAGCATTAATATTGTATAGTAAAGCTTTTTATTGGTGAAATGTGAAAAGTTTTATATTAACAAGTATAAACCTGTACTTCTACATAAATTGCTTTAGATGGATGTATCCACAACAGTGCCTATAGGAGTTATGCACTGTGTCCTCTATAATGTGTAATAGTAGTTGCTATGAATCACAATTCTCTATTCCTGTTCTTGTTTCTGATGTTTAATTATGAGTGTAAATTAGAGGTAGTTATTAGTGTGTATGAACAAATGGTACAAAAATCTGTGAGCTGTAGGCTAAAAAACTGTGAACTAACTCACACTAACTTAGCTTAGGGGGAACACTGGTAGCAGCCCCAGTCTCCCTTAGCAGTTGCCCATCCAAATACTGACTCTGGCCAACCCTGCTTAGCTCCCAGGCCTTGGATAGTTTGGGCCAGGGGTCATTTCCTGCAGTAGCGCACAGAAGCAGAGCTCTGGCAATTCACTTTTATGGTTTATATTGCTGGCTATGCGCTGTAACAATAAAATTCATTCATTCAGAGCTCTGGCAGTAAAGAGCCCAGGGGGCAGGCACATGCAACAAGCCCCGCCCCCTGCTCCCAGCAGCCCCGGGCCACAAGGAGCAAGAAGCAGCCAGGTAAGTTGCAGAGCCCCCCACCCCCCAGATAGCAATCCAAAACAGTCCAGTGGCACCTTTAAGGCCAAGGTGTATTCAGGTAGAAGCTCTCCCTCCTCTGTGAAGGCAGATCTGCATGCCCCCCCCAATAGCTAGCAATCCAAAACAGTCCAGTGGAGCCTGAGCGGTGGGTGTTGCCTTCTGACACACTTCCAGTGATGTCAGGGGGTGTGGCATATGCAAATAAGTTACGCTAATGAGTTATGCTAATGATCTCCTGCACCTCTTTTTCTACGAAATGACCCCAGGTCTGGGCTATTGGCTCTGCTGCCAAACTGCATGGCCGCCCCCCAATCATGACCAGCCCCTTTCTTTAGTACGCGGAGGGCTTGGTGGCAGAGAAGCCAACCAGGAAATGATTCTGGATTGATATAACTGGGTCAGCAAAAAGACCGTTTCCGTTCCAGCCCCAAGTTTCAGCAAAACTTGCCTTTTGGGCCGTAAACCGACCGCACCCTCTGGCTTTAGGGTCTCCGGGTGTGCCGCTTTTCGGAAACCGGCAGTTTCTCCTCCTTTCAGCCTTACTTGGCAGCAGCTGTGATCGGAAAAAGGATGGTCAGCAAGAACTGGCTGCCAAATTAACCCCCTTCCCCTTTTAAACTCCCACGGCAAATCTCTCCCTCCAAAACATACCGAAATGCGGAGAGTGCAAACCCTGGATGGGATCCACGGAGGCACTTTAGACACTCTCACTGGGGTGTTTTGACTTTTGAAATGTTCGAACACCAGACCCCCCGTGCTGTAGAGCAGGCTGCTTATGGAACTTCGTCCCTCCCCCCCACCCTTTTTAACAACAGTGGGATTTGGAAATGTCTTTTGGCTGCATTTAATCCAAACACACCTTTCCGTCCCTTAGCAGACCTCTGACAGTGGCACTTCTGCATATCTGCGGCATAATTTTATCGATTTATTTACTTTAGTTATACCCTGTCTTTCCCCACAATGGGGACCAAAAGCAGCTTACATCCCGCTCCCTTCCATTTTACCCTCACAGTAACCCTGCGAGGTAGGTTAGGCTGAGAATGAGTCACCCAGCGAGCTTTCATGGCAGAGTGTGGATTCGAACCAGCCTTTTCCAGATCCTCTAACCTCAACGCTTGTGTCTGCTTTCACCCTAACGAGGGGGGAGAAGCAGAGTAGACAGCTGCTGAAGAAACACAAGAAGAGGAGGAGGAGGAGATTGGATTTATACTTCGCCCTTCAGCTGAGAGAGCTCTTTCGAGAATTGCTCTTGAGAGAACAGCACTGAGAGAACTTGTGACTGACCGAAGGTCACACCAGCAGCTGCAAGTGGAAGAGGGGGGAATCAAACCCGGTTCTCCCAGGTTAGCGTTCGCGCTCCTAACCACTACACCAAACTGGCTCTCAAAGCTTTTTTGGAGGGGGCAGATCTCTGTGTTATGAAAAGGCTACAGTGACTTCAGTTTGGTAGTTGAGTATGCCCATTGCCTGTCCAAAGCCCCTGGTTTGATTTTCAGCACTCTCAAGTAGGATGGCAAGTTGCAGTCACTTGGTGCCCTTTTCTAAAGGTGTTTAATTTCCTTTTAAATGATGTAATTCTGTGAGGCTGCAATTTGATGGGGGGG
>NW_015168056.1:1092665-1093414 GCF_001447785.1 Gekko japonicus
TCCGATCTGAGGGGGGCGCCACGAGGTGGCCTCGCCTAGGGCGCACAAACCCCTCGGGCCGGCCCTGGGGACAGGGTTGAACCCGGATTTAAGGTCTTGTGCAGACAGGACCAAAGAAGCCACAACCTTCAATTTGCAAGACCAGACCAAGGCCGTCAAGGATAGGATATTTTGGAGGCCATTAATTCAGAGGATCCCTATAAGGTGAAAGTGATGGCACTTAACATGCCCAATAGATGGGGAGAGGGGGACAGGGTGAAGAAACTAGGGTTCCCAGACTCCGGGTTGTGGCTGAAGATCACTTGGGATTACGGCTGATCTTCAGGCAACAGAGATGAGTTCACCTGGAGAAAATGGGCTCTTTGGAAGGCGGACTCAGTGAGGTCTCTCCCCTCGCCAAACCCCGCCCTCCTCAGCCTCCACCTGCAAAATCTCCAGGTATTTCCAAACTCAGAGCAGGCAACCCTAGAAGAAACCCTTTCCCCGCTCGCTTCGCATAGCAGACTTACAAACCACACTGAGTAAACCTGTGAGGGGTGGAGCGTTTTGAATAGAGATTTAAAATTTCCGGAAATTTTGAAGCTCGGGAAAAAAAACGGTTTTTTTCCAGGTTTGTTTCGGGGGGGAAACGGAAATTTTCGGAAAAACTGAAAAAAAAATGCTACATTAGCATTTCTTTTGTCTTTTCTAGATTGAAAGTTATTCTGTTACTTTAGGAACATAATATATATATATATAATTATTATTTT
>NW_015168056.1:1093816-1106850 GCF_001447785.1 Gekko japonicus
TATATATATATATATATGAAATGATTTGGAAAGTATTTGAACTCCTTATCTTAAAATATTTTATTCATCATGTTAAAACAAAACGTTCCATAATCAATTTTTTTCCTTTCCTTTCCTTTCCTTTTTTCAATTTTTCGGAAAAAACCCAAAAAAGGCTTCAGGAAAAAAATGGGAAAAAACCATTTTCCCCCTGAATTTTTCTGGTTTTTTCCCGGGCCTTCACATCTCTAGTTTTGAAGGATTGTTAAAGCAAGATAACACAAGAGTTGCAACAACCCTGAAACACACCCCTCCCCGGGACTTTGAGGAGTTGCTGCTGGGCGGGATGACCAATATCGGTCCCGATGGGTAAAAATAGGTGAATTCTGTATCACGCAGATCCGTGGGTCCCTCAAAGGGGCTCTTTCCCCCTCCCTGTGGCGAACCACCGATCTTTGATCCAAGTGTGGAGTGCTAGGGTTGGAGTATGGATGGATCTCTCACACTGTCCTGATCTCAGAAGCTAAAAGGAGTTGGCCCTGGCTATTATTTGGATGGGCGACCTCCAAGGAATACCAGGGGCGTGACGCAGAGGCAGGCAATGTTCAAACCACCTCTGAAACGACTCTTTCCTTAAAACAAGTCTCAGCTCGCCACCTAGTGGTGCATAACACTAAAAGAGCTAGAACTTCTGGCTGCCAGACAATCTTAGGATCTCCTGGCTATACTACACACACTGCCATACGATAATTATTATTCTCTCACGCAGTGTGTTGCCAACCTCCAAGTGGGGCAGCAAGGAAACGGGATTCCCAGAGGTCTCTGATTTACTGCCTGTGTTACCCGTATTGTAAATTTAAGACGTATTCTGCCTGTGTTATATTCGTAAATACTTGGCATGTTGATATACTGCCCCTTTAAATATTGTCGCTTATCGGCGTTCAGTGCCTGCGAGCATGTATCGTACTTCGCGACCGTGGCCGCCGGCAATCGAAGTAGTCTGTAAAGAGTTTAAACTATAATTGTATGAGCCTTGCCACTGTTAGAACTCAAAGATGGCACATTTTCAGAACTGATTTATTAATATACAATTTAGTTGACAGTGATTAGATTGTTCTGACGGCTTTCCCCCTCTCAGCCTCTCTTCTTTCTCTTTGCTAACCTTGATGAGGTTCCTCCCCTCTGCAAATGCTGCCCCTCCTGGGCTCCAACCCTAAATATCCCGGAATTTCCCAACTTGGAGTGACCAGAGGTCATTTCAGGGGGGATCGCAGTTCCCCCGGGTGAGGTACGGGGGGTGGGGCACATGACGAAGCCCCGCTCCCTGCTTCCGGCCCTCATTCAGCCAGGAGGAGGCAGGAGAAGAGGGAGGGTAAGTTGCTTCCTCCCTGCCTGCCTGGGGCCAGGGAGGGCCTTCGCCGGGCTTCCTTGCACTCCCGCCGGCCTTGCAGGTCCTAGGGTTCCCAAATCCCCCCGGGGGGGCGGAATTCCCCCCGGTTTCGAGCCCCAATTCCCGGTCCCGCGGAATCGGGGCCCGGGGGAAACCCCACCACCGTGTATGCGTCACCCGGAAGTGACGTCGCACGCTGGGGGCGGGGCGACACCATTTGAGGGGAAAACAAAGAGTTTTCCCCTAAAATGGCTTTGCCCCGCCCCAGCGTGTGACGTCACTTCTGGTGACGCTCCGGAAGTGCGCGCTTGCGCGCTTTGTGCACGCGCACACACATCCCCGGCTGGCTCCCGGAGCGACAGGATGCTCCCCCGCCGGTAAGCTTTTTCGATTTGACAACCCTAGCAGGTCCACTGCCGGGCCCCTCATGGGGCTCGGCAGTGGAGCTGCAAGGCCGGCGGCGGCAGCCGGGACCGTTGGGAGTGGTCTGTGTGGCCTTATGACACACTTCCGGTGATGTCAGGGGGTGTGGCCTTATGACACACATCCGGTGATGTCAGGGGGTGTGGCATATGCTAATGAGTTATGCTAATGAGTTCCCCTAGCTCTTTTTCTATGACCCCTGGAGTTGACAATCTGACTAACATAGTATAATGGCTTGTGTGTGAGCGTTAAGTGCCATCAAGTCCTTTCTAACCAGGACCTCTGAGACGGGGGCCAGCAGGGCTATTTGGGCCGGGCCTCACATTGTTAGGTAAAGGTAAAGGTTCCCTTGCTCGAAAGCCAGTCGAATCCGACTCTAGGGTTGCGGTGCTCATCTCCGTTTCCAAGCCGAAGAGCCTTGTGTGGCAACAGATACCATCAGGCCAAAAAACGCACGCTAGAGAAATAAACTTGGTATCTGATGAAGGGGAAGCTTTGTCTCTGAAACTTCATACCCCGGAAATCTTGTTGGTCCCTAAGGTAATACTAGACTCGAGTCTCGCCGTTGAAAAGTAGTCTCTCAATCAGCCATCGGGGCCGAGGCAAGCAGGGTTGCTAGTTCAGGCCATGCTTTTAATTTCTGTTATCCACCCATCGTAGAAGCCCCAGCTCTGGAAGTTCAGCTTTCTTGAAGGGAGCTAATTGCTACCACTGGGTAATACATAGTTTAAAAATATTTTAAGGTTAATTTTGAGCACTGAATGGCTGTTGTGCGAAAATCATGCATCGTTGCACATTCTGCTTATGATTTTTTCCTCCGGCGTAATTACCCCCTTCTATTGACAGTTTGCTGGATATTAATGGTAATTAGGCCATTTAATGAAATTACAGTTTTTCTTAATGCAATTACTGTAATCTGAGCAATATTAAAAGGAGGTATTCGACTGCCTTAATTGTTTTTTAAAAACTTTTCTCTGGCTTCTGGAAATGCACTAAGGACGAGCCGTGTGGTGGTGGTAGGTCAGGCAAACTCTGGGGGTCTCGATGAACGTTACTCATATGAAACTACGAGGCTAGGTGCCCTTAACAGTCTGAGACCCTCTCTACAGGACCGCCTCTCCTGTTACAACCAGGGGTCATTTCCTGCAGGAGCGCACAGGAGCAGAGCTCCGGCAGTAAAGAGCCCAGGGGGCAGGCACATGCAACAAGCCCCAGCCCCTGCTCCCAGCAGCCCTCAGTCAGAGCAAGAAGCAGCCAGGTAAGCTGCAGAGCTTCCCCTGCCCCCCGGTCCAAAACAGTCCAGTGGCACCTTTGAGACCAAGTTTTATTCAGGTACAAGCTCTCCCTCCTTTGTGAGGATAGATCTGCACGTCCCTCCCCCCCATAGCTTGCAATCCAAAACAGTCCAGTGGAGCCTGAGTGGTGGGTGTTGCCTTCTGACACACTTCCGGTGATGTCAGGGGGTGTGGCCTATGCAAATAAGTTATGCTAATGAATTATGCTAATGAGCTCATGCACCTCTTTTTCTACGCAATGACCCCTGGTTACAACCAATGCTCCCTCTAAGCTGTGGAGTCTTGTGAGCAGAAATTCTACTTTGTGAGCGACTGGCATGAAAGTCGTGAGCGAGTGATTTGGCTGCTGCATAATTTAGTTTGCTCTGGAGCCCTCTTTCCTGAGCGAAGGCAAAAACGTGTGAGCCGGAGGCTAAAAAACTGTGAGCTAGCTTGCACTAACTCAGCTTAGAGGGAACACTGGTTACAACCCCCTGTACTCCCTTTGGTCAAGATGTGGAAAATCCACGGAGGCACTTTAGACACTCTCACTGGGGTGTTTTGATTTTTGAAACGTTCGAACACCAGACCCCCCGTGCTGTAGAGCGGGCTGCTTATGGAACTTCTTGAAGGGTGACGACTCCCTCCCCCCCGCCCTTTTTAACAACAGTGGGATTTGGAAATGTCTTTTGGCTGCATTTAATCCAGACACACCTTTCCGTCCCTTAGTAGACCTCTGACGGCTTGGTTAGCTGTCACCAGGGGAAGGGCCTTCTCTGTTGTGGCCCCTGCCCCGTGCATGCCCTGCTGGACTTCTTAAGTTTCTGCAGGGCATGCAAAGCTGAATTTTGTAGGTTTCCCTTTGAAAGGTAAGCACAGTTTTGGGCTGCTTTAATGGTGGCATGGTGATAGCCACATATTTTAATATTAATATTTTACATTGGTTATTTGTTTTTATGTCGTTTTTACCTTGTTGGTTTTAATGTTGTGAGTCACCATTAGAGCGGTGACTAAAAAAAATCTCATAAATAAATTGAATAGAAGAAGAAGAAGAAGAGATTGGATTTATACCCTGCCCCTCACTACCCGGAGGAGTCTCAGAGAGGCTGACAAACTCCATTCCCTTCCCCTCCCCACAACAGACACCCTGTGAGATAGGTGGCGCTGAGAGAGCTCTCTCGAGGGCTGCCCTGGAGAGAACAGCTCCGAGAGAACTCGTGACTGACCCAAGGTCACACCAGCAACTGCATGTGGAGGAGTGGGGAATCAATCCCGGTTCTCCCAGATTAGAGTCAGCGCTCCTAACCGCTACACCAAACTGGCTCCTGATTTTAAAATCAGCAGGTTTGAAAAACAGCGAAAGCACCGTGTAAACTGACACTGTACCACTTGTGGCTTTCCGAGACACATCAGAATGGTTTGAAATCTATCGATTTTCTTCATTTATATCCTGCCTTTCTCCCTAGCAGGGACCCAAAACAGCTAACATAATTCCCCTTCCCCCCCATTTTATCCTCACAACAACCCTGTGAGGTAGATTAGGTGGAGAGAAGGTGATTGGCCCACCTTCCATGGAAGAGCCGGGATTCGAACTTGGGTCTCCCACATCCTAGTTCAACACCAGAGCAACCCACCATTCTTAGTCAGATTATCCTAGGGTAAGGGTCTGGAGCTGGTGACCCCGGAGCCAAATGTGGCCCAATACAGTCTTTGGAGTGCTTAGCCAGGTATTTTTGCCACCCGTCCAGCCATTTCGAATTCAGTGACACCTTCTCGGTGCTTTGGATAGAAGTATCCAGTGGCCCAATCCTTTACAGGGTCGGGATGTTCTGGCTGCTCACACATCCCAGCTTCAAGAGGGAATTAGATAAGCATATGGAGCAGAGGTCCATCAGTGGCTATTAGCCACAAGGTATAGATAGGAATTCTCAGTCCGGGGCAAGGGATCCTCTGTATTCTTGGTGCCTGGGGGGGGGCAACAGTGGGAGGGCTTCTAGTGTCCTGGCCCCACTGCTGGAGCTCCCAATGGCCCCTGGTATTTCTGGCCACTGTGTGACACAGAGTGTTGGACTGAATGGGCCACTGGCCTGATCCAACATTGGCTTCTCTTATGTTCTTATGTGCCCAGATCTGACTGTTGGTGAAGATGTGGCTCATCCTTTGCTCACTGGATGCCCCGCAGAGGCTAGGTCCCCCCTTCTTAAACATAAATCATTCCTAACTTCGTATCATTTTGAAATGACTCTTTGTGGTCTTGATTCCTCATCCCTTGTCCCACCCTCTTGGCCATGTCTAGTAACCTGTGCAAGCATTTTTTTCCTGGAAGGAAGGAAGGAAGGAAGGAAGGAAGGAAGGGAGGGAGGGAGGGAGGGAGGGAGGGAGGGAGGAAGGAAGGAAGGAAGGAAGGAAGGAAGGAAGGAAGGAAGGAAGGAAGGAAGGAAGGAAGGAAGGAAGGATATTTAAAACCCCAAGCCCAACAGATAACGAGAAACAATTCAAACTGCTTGCGTTGCCATGACCTGCTGGAGAATTGTGCGCTTCCTGGCTAATTTGCTCTTGCGCGCACGCCTGTGTGTGTGTGTGCGTCCGCACCTCGTTTCCAAAGCTGCAGAGCTTTATCATTTCCTCTCAGAGCTGTCATTTTTATGAGTCTCCCTGACTGCTCTCTTTCTGGGCTCCCGTCAGTTGGCTTGTCTCCTCTATTGTGCGCCAGGGCTTGGCAAAGCCGCCGGTCCTTTTTACTGCCGAACGAGGTGGGCGTGCTGGCGGCCGTAACCTGTAATTATACCCACCACAGGTGACAGTTACAAGAGAGCTGCGGTAATAATTTTAGCTGCCTGATCTGATGTTTGCTGGAGAGAGAGAGAGAGAGAGAGAGAGAAGAAAGACCCTCGCAGTGGTCCAGTCACCCACCGCTAAGGCTCAGAATTGTTTTGCGTCGACTTCTGGATGTAATTGTGTCTTTTTTCTTTTTTTCTTTTTGTGTACTGCATTTTAAAAAAAATTGCTTCTCATTATGATGGGTGTAGAGGGGTGCCTGGTGTATCGTCCAGGGTTCTGAAGAATGCAGTATTTTGTTTCGTGTCTTTTTGCTCTGCTCCACTTCCAAGAGATTTGGGGTAGATATCTATGCCGTGCTTTTCTCCCCTGTACGGGTTGCAGTAAGGAGCTGCGGTGGCTCAAGTGGTTAAGACGCTGAACTGCAGGCTGTGGAAGGTCAGTAGTTCAGCAGTTCGAGACCCGAGTTGCCGCATGACGGAGTGAGCTCCTGTCTCTAGTTCCAGCTCCTGCCAACCTAGCAGTTCGAAAGCAAGAAATTGCAAGTAGATAAATAGGTACCGCTTCAGTGGGAAGGGAACAGCGTTCCGTGCGCCTTGGTGTTTAGTCATGCCGGCCACATGACCACGGAAACGTCTTCGGACAGCGCTGGCTCTTCAGCTTTGAAACGGAGATGAGCACCGCAACCCTAGAGTCGGATTCGACTGGCTTTCGAGCAAGGGAACCTTTACCTTTTTACGGGCTGCAGTGGCTCAGAGGTTAAGACGCTGAGCTGCAGACCAGAAGGTCAGTAGCTCGGCAGTTCGAGACCCGAGTGTTGCATGACGGAGTGAGCTCCCATCTCTGGCCCCAACTCCTACCCACCTAGAGTTCAAAAGCAAAAAACTGCAAATAGATAAATACATACCACTTCGGTGGGAAGGTAACAGCATTCCGTGTGCCTCGCCGTTTAGTTGTGCCAGCCACATGTCCATGGGAATGTCTTCGGACAGTGCTGGCTCTTCAGCTTGGAAACAGAGATGAGCACTGCCTCCTAGAGTCGGATTTGACTGGCTTTCGAGCAAGGGAAACCTTTACCTTTACTTTCTCCCCTGTGGAGACAAAAAGCAGCTTACAGACTCATTCCCGCCTTTTCCTTTTTTTATTCTTGCAACGCGTTTAGGGTTGCCAGCTCTGGTTCGGGAAATACCTGGAGATTTGGGGGTTGGAGCCTGGGGAGGGTGGGGTTTGAGGAGGGGAGGAGCCTCAGAAGGGTACAATACCCTAGAATCCACCCTCAAAAGTAAGCATTTTTCTCCAGGGGAACTGATCTTGGTCATCTAGAGATTGGTTGTAATAGCAGGTGATCTCCAGGTGGGACCTGGAGGTTGGCAATCCCAGCATTGACTGTGCAATAGATCAGGCTGGGTGTGAGAGGCCCAAGGTGACCCAGTGAGCTTCTGCAGTGGAGAGCAGATTTGAACCTGGGTCTCCCTGATTCCCCTAGATAATGTGGACTACCAGGGGTCGTTTCATAGAAAAAGAGCTAGGGGAACTCATTAGCATAACTCATTAGCATATGCCACACTCCCTGACATCACAGGAAGTGTGTCATAAGGCCGCACACCCCACCCCCAATGGTCCCGGCCGCCGCCGGCCTTGCAGCTCCACTGCTGAGCCCCATGAGGTGGACCTGCAAGGCCGGCGGGAGTGCAAGGAAGCCCCGCCAAGGCCCTCCCTGGCCCCAGGCAGGCAGGGGTGGGGAGAGGCAGGGAGGAAGCAACTTACCCTCCCTCTTCTCCTGCCTCCTCCTGGCTGAATGAGGTCCGGAAGCGGGGCAGCCGGAACCAGGGGGCGGGGCTTCGGCATGTGCCCCGCCCCCCTTACCTCACCCGGGGGAACTGCGATCCCCCACGATCCCCCCCGAAATGACCTCTGTGGACTACCAAAAAAGACCAATAAGCAGGGTCTAGATTAAATCAGGGAACTGCGGTGGCTCAAGTGGTTAAGAAGCTGAACTACAGGCTGTGGAAGGTCGGTAGTTCACCAGTTCGAGACCCGGGTGCCGCAGGACGGAGTGAGCTCCCGTCTCTAGTTCCAGCTCCTGCCAACCTAGCAGTTTGAAAGCAAGAAATTGCAAGTGGATAAGTAGGTACCACTTCAGTGGGAAGGTCACAGCGTTCTGTGCGCCTTGGTGTTTAGTCATTCCGGCCACATGACCACAGAAACGTCTTCGGACAGCGCTGGCTCTCAGGCTTGGAAACGGAGATGAGCACCGCAACCCTAGAGTCGGATTCGACTGGCTTTCGAGGAAGGGAACCTTTACCTTTACTTTAGATGAAATCAAGCCTGAACTTTTCCTGGATTCTAAAACAACTAAAACTGAGGCTATCCTACTTTGGCTACTTCATGAGAAGACAAGACTGACCGGAAAAGACAGTAACGCTAGGAAATGTCGAAGGCAGCAGGGAAAGTGGAAGACCCAACCTGAGACTGACAGCCTCAATTAAAAAGGATTTCCGTTTGCAAGACCAGAATGAGGCTGTTCAGGATAGGTGTTCTGGAGATGTTCTGGAGGTGGAGATGTTCTGGATCTCAGGTAACAGGAAACCTCCTCAGGAAACAATCCATATGCAAAAGCGCCTCCTCAGGAAAGCGCCTCCATTCGCATGTTTACAGCCTGGGGAACTCTTACAAGATAATGACTCAGCCCTACCCGACCTTCCTGAGTAGATATAAATTACCCGCTTACCATTTTTCTTCTCACCTTGACACAGAGAGTACTCCATCTTTGTGTGTTCTACCTCTGAGGATGCCAGTCACAGCTACGGGCAGAACGTCAGGTCCTACAATGCCAAGACCAAGGCCAAACAGCCCGGAAAATCTGCAACAACTAACTGAAGGTCGTTAGTTCATAGGGT
Organism: Gekko japonicus; assembly: GCF_001447785.1. Lineage (NCBI taxonomy): Eukaryota > Metazoa > Chordata > Lepidosauria > Squamata > Gekkonidae > Gekko > Gekko japonicus. The sequence goes on from NW_015168056.1 coordinate 1,102,561, forward strand.
TGCCATATGGCGGAAGTGACTTGAGGGCACACGACATGCACATACTCCCTGATCCTAGCCTGGCACTCCGACCACTGCACCCAACTGCAGCTAGCGATACTCCCACCAATGTTCCCTCTAAGTTGTGGAGTCTTGTGAGCAAAATTCTACTTTGTGAGCTGCTGGCATTAAAGTTGTGAGTGAGCGAGTTGGCAGCTGCATAAATTAGTTTGCTCTGGAGCCCTCCATTCTGAGCTAGGACAAAAATGTGTGAGCCGGAGGCTAAAAAACTGTGAGCTGGCTCACACTAACTCAGCTTAGAGGGAACACTGCCCCCAACCCCCGGAATCCTTCCCCATCGAGTGAAAGACCCGTTTCCCCTTTGCCTCAGTGATGTGGCTGCATCAGCACTCCACTGACCTGAGAGGAAGCAATGCATTCTGGGAAGCCCTGGGGTAGGGGCCGCACTTCCTTCTTTGTCTCTGGAGACCCCAGCAGCTCCTCCCAGCTGTGTAGCAGAGCCCCCCACCGTGTGGTTTTGTTTCCTGATCACACCAGTGTGTGACAATATTGTAAACTGACTTTTAGATATTTACGAGGAGGAAGGCCCGTTGCAGGCAGGATTGCAACAGGCGCTAGCGTGGGTGGACGGGCACGGCCCCTTCCCTGGCAGCGCGAGTCCCCCTCCCACGAAGATGGGCAGGGTCCCTCCGCCGGCTGGCGCGCGGGGAGCTTGAGCAAGCCAGCGCAGACAGGGAAGGGGAGATGGCCGGGTCTGAGAAGAAAGGGGACGGGTGTCAGCCGCCTCCCCTTCCAGCGGCATGTTCGGGCCCCCCCCCTGGCTGCGGGGAGAGCGAGGAAGCCGGGGCCGAGAAGGAAGGGGAGGGGGGTTAAAGTGTCTCCCCTTCCAGCGGCTTGCTGCCCCCCCCTGTGGCCGGGCATGCCAGCAGGCCAGCAAGGGTGGCGGAGGGAAGGCTTGGTGGAGGCCAAACGGCCTCCCCGAAGAACTGCCCGCGGCGTCCCCAGGCCAGGCCGTGCCGGCCCCGGGAAGCACAGCGTGGCCTCCCCCCCATCCCAAGGTGAGGCGGGGTATGCTGCCAGGGCGGCAAAGGCGGGAGAAGCAGCGGGACCCCTGGCAGAAACCCCCCAGCAGAAGTGCCCAAGGCAGAAGTGCCCATCCCCTTCTCTCCCTGCCAACCGGGTGCCGCCGGCGCCGCCAGTCAAACCCATCCCCAGTTCACGAGGGTCTGGCCAGCTTCGTCCCTCCTCCCCACCTCCCGAGCCAATGGGACGCCAGGAGTCTTGAATGGCAGCTGGCGGCCCAATGGCTGAGGGAGCGCATTTTTCCTCGCCACCCCATAGGCTAAGGGTCACCCCAAAACACAGTCATTATAAGGAGAGATATAAGCGGTTTTGTTTTATTGATATTTTTCCTCTGTTTTCCTCCCCTAAGGAGCCTATGACCAGTTTGGTGCCAGTTTGGTTCAGTGGTTAAGAGCAAGGGACCCTAATCTGGGAGAACCGGGTTTGATTCCCCACTCCTCCCCATGCAGCTGCTGGTGTGACCTTGGGTCAGTCACAAGTCCTCTCAGAGCTGTTCTCTCAGGAGCAGTTCTCTCAGAACTCTCTCAGCCCTACATACCTTCACGGGGTATCTGTTGTGGGGAGGGGAAGGGAAAGGAGATTGTAAGCCGCTCTGAGACTCCATTGGGGAGTGAAGGGCAGGGTATAAATCCAGTCTCTTCTTCTCTTCTTCTCTTCTTCCCCGTCTGACCCTCAGCAGCAACAACAACCTTGTGAGGTAGGTTGGGCTGAGAGTGACTGGCCTAAGATCCCTAAGCAAGCTTCCATGGCCGAGTGAGGATTTGAACCTCAAAGCAAAATTAAGACTCCAGTATTCTCACCACTCTACCTCATTCGTAAAACACCCATCAGAAGAAATAGGGTTTATGTGGAGGAAGTATTTGTGTGTGTGTGCATTGTAAGGATGTTGACCTGTTTTGTGTATGTATGTGGGTGGGGATACCTTAGGGGCAGTGTTCCCTCTAAGCTGAGTTAGTGTGAGCTAGCTCATAGTGTTTTAGCCTCTGGCTCACACATTTTTGTCTAAGCTCGGGGGAAAATGGCTCCAGAGCAAACTAATTGATGCAGCAGCCCAATCGCTCGCTCACAACTTTCATGCCAGTAGTTCACAAAGTAGGATTTTTGCTCACAAGACTCCACCGTTTAGAGGGAGCCTTGCTTAGGGGTGGAAGCAAAACGTGCCCCCCCCTGTCTCCCCAGCTCTTTGCAGTGGCCCCTACCTGCGGAGGCAATTCCCTCTCCTGTTTCCCCGGTCACAGTTCAGCATGACCAAGAACGTTAGAGGAGTGCCGGGGAAATAGATAGATGGATGTTGTGGCTCACTTTATTTCCAGAGGGCCTGCAGTAAATCAAAGTAAAGATAAGGGCCCTGTTCCGAAGCTTCTAATTTAAAGATTAAACGCATAAGGGAAGGCGAGTGGAAGGAGACGGGGAAGGAGGGAAAGCTGTTGGAGGCAGCGACACAAAGAAGAGAGATTGGCCTTTTGCGGTGGTTGCTTTCTTTTAAGAATGTTGTTTGGGTCAGGCTGATCTGAGTAATATTGCAACAGGGCAACATTTGGAATGTGGAGGATTTCCATTCTATAAGAGAGAGGGAGGGAGGGGGAGAGAGAGAGAAACCATAAGAGAATCCCCCCCCTATATACATACACACACACATATATATATATACACAATATGTATGTGTGTGTGTGTGTGTGTGTATAAATAAATAAATACACACACACACACACACATACATACACACAGCTGTATGCCTGCATTTGGATTCTCTAATCTCGTTTCTGAGTCTCTCAGAACTTCTCATCTCCCTTACGGAAACATGCTGTGAAACCCAGAAACTTGCCTATCCCTGTGCTAGCCTAAATGGTTGATGTGTGTGCGTTATGTGCCTTTAAGTAATAGCTGATGTATAGCAATCCTCTGAGTTAATAACCTCCCCAGCGCCCTGTCATTAACAGCCTCGCTCAGGTCTTGCAAACTGAGGGCCTTTGTGGCTTCCTTTTATTAAGTCAATCCATCTCATGTTGGGTCATGTTGGGTCTGAGAGCCAGTTTGGTATAGTGGTTAAGTGCGCGGACTCTAATCTGGGAGAACCGGGCTTGATTCCCCACTCATCTCTCCTTATATATAATTGAATTGAATAGTGGGTGCCAAAGTTCTAATTCTAAAATGCACTCCCTTAGTGTTAGGCCGAAAAAACTGCCATTCGGAAGACACTGGCTGGGTTCATTGGCTGCTTTGTGCAGTCCCGCCCAGCGATCCAAGGTCATTTACATATGGAAGCTGATTGGACTACACTCCATTCCACACCTCAAACTCACCCCCCCCCCGCAAGGCAGTTGGAATTTTCAGTTGGGAGAGGAGAATGATGTCAGCGGCTCCATAGGAAGAGGCTGTGGGGGGGGGGGTTGTTAAACTTAAGACAGACAGGCAGATAGGGTTGCCAACTCCAGGTTGGAAACTTCCAGGATATTTTAGGGATGAAGCCTGCTGAGGGTGGGGTCTGAGGAGGAGGAGGAAGAGGGGGACCTCAGACAGATACAATGCCATGCTGCCCACACTCCAGACAAGCTGTTGCCAGTCTCCAGGTGACAGCTGGAGAGATCTTAAAGCTTTGGTGCTACTTCAAAGTTCCCCAGGAGCCCAAAACAGAGAAGTGTTTTGGAAAATCTTGAGGAATTGTTTGGTGCATTTACGATGGGGCTCCTGGGGAACTATTGTTGCCAATCTTGGCCCAGCAGCCATCAAACCATTCTCTTCAACCCCCTGCTGTGCAGCTGACTTCCCCCTAGGGTTGCCAATCTCCAGGTGGGACCTGGAGATCTCCCACTGCTACAATTGATCTCCAGATGACAGAGATCAGTTCCCCTGGAGAAAATGGATGCTTTGGAGGGTAGACCCTATGACATTATACCTGCTGAGTCCTTCCGCCCCCCCCCCGCCCAATGCTGCCCTCTACAGAATCCACCCCCCAAACCTCCAGGTATTTCCCTCCTTAGAGCTGGCAACCCTACATTCCCCTCAGTGCCTGTTGGGAGTGGGTGGTGGGGGAGGGGAAGGGAGTGGGTGACCAGAGGCTTCTGCCCCCTGTCCCCGGTCCTGGAGGGGGGGGGGGGGTGGAAACGGACCCGGCAGCCGGAGGCTTGCACCTCCAGTCGCCGGCCCTGGAGTGAGTGGGGTTGGGTGGGGGGAAACGGACCCGGCGGCCGGATGTCGGCCCTGGAG
>NW_015168056.1:1107111-1117482 GCF_001447785.1 Gekko japonicus
GGGTGGGAGGAGAGGGGGGCCGGGCCGAGATTGGGGGGGTGGGAGCGAGGTGGCCGACGGAAGGCCGATGCCTCCATCGCCCGGCCGAGATTGGGGGGGGGGGGGGGAGGCAGGCGATGGAAGGCCGATGCCTTCATCAGCTGGCCGAGATTGGTTCGGGCGAGGCGGGCGACGGAAAGCCGATGCCTCCGTCACCTGGCTGGAGTGGCCGCGGGGGGGTTTGGAGTCGGGTGGCCTCTGGCGGGAGCCGTGGTCGCCCGGGCCAAGATTGGGGGGGCAAGGCGGGGGACGGAAGGCCGATGCCTCCGTTGCCCGGCCCTCTTCAGAATCCACCCCCAAAACCTCCAGGTATTTCCCTCCTTAGAGCTGGCAACCCTACATTCCCCTCAGTGCCTGTTGGTAGGCAACTAAGCTTGGTCCTGTCACCTACTTTGGCCTTTGGGAGAAAACACATTGGGGCCAATCCTGATAGGGTTGCCAACTCCAGATGGGAAATTCCTGGAGACTTGAGGCATGGAGCCTGAAGAGGGTGAGGTTTGAGGAGGGGTGGGACCTCAGACAGGTACACTGCCATAGACTCCACCCTCCAAACCAGTCAGTCCCACATAGGGAACCATTGTTGCCAATCTCCAGGTGAGGGCTGGAGAGCACTCAGTATTACAACTGCACTGCAGAAGGGAGGGCAGAAGTCAGCTGAAGTCAAAGGGGCAGATAATGGTAGGTTGATGGCTAGCTGAGAAGGAGATGGGGTTGCCAACTACATGCTGACAAATTCCTGGGGATTTGAGGGGTGGAGCCTGGAGAGGGTGGGGTTTGCAGAGGGGTGGGACCTCAGACAGGTAGAATGCCATAGACTCCACCCTCCAAACCAGCCATTTTGTCCTGGGTAACAATTGTTGCCAGTCTCCAGGTGAGGGCTACAGATTACTCACAATTACAACTGCTCTTCAGGTAGCAGAGATCAGTTCCTCTGGAGAAAACAGTGGACTCTGTCATTATACCCTGCTGAGGTCACCACAGCAAATTGACACTGTTTGCCCAAAACCAGAGCACTGCCCCAGAGCCTCTTTCTAGATCTCGTTGTATTGCTTTCACAACGGGCTTTACTGCTAGTAAGAACATAAGAACATAAGAGATGCCAATGTTGGATCAGGTGATGGTGATAATGCTGGCCTACCTCACGGGGCTGTTGTGAGGATTGCTACAATAGCACACGTGACAGGCTTTTAACACTATTAAATGCTGTGGTGTTCGTCGCTCTTGTCCTGTCATTTGGTAACATCCTACTCTTTGAAGAATATATTGTGTTATTGTCTGATTGGGAGCTGGTGGATTATCTCCCCTCTAGTCTCTGGTGAAGAACATGACAAACTTGCCAAACTTAATGTAGCTGCAGGAATTTCCAGAAAAAAAGTGGGGGAGAAATTCCTGTAGGTGGCGATATATAATCACAAATGGGGAGAGAAACGCCAAGTTACATATTCTCTCATCTGGCAAGCTTGCTTTTTCTTCCTTTCCCATTCAAATCATTTTGTTCTTATTGTTGTCTCTCTTCCTCATCTGCTGCTTCAGTCCCAATCTGCAGTAACTACGTACAAAATCTTGATAAGCGGAAGAAGGCTTAGACAGTCAACATTGGAGCTGTTCTTGAAAAAGAGCAGTTTCAGTGGTGTCGATGCTCCTCAAGCTGACGTTCTGTTATATGGGGTTGTTTAGGGTTGCCGATTGACCCGCAAAAAATGACTGACTGGGGAGGGGGAGGGTTGTACATATTTTTCTTACAAGAGAACCCCGGGGGATAGGAAGGGCTCATAGCAGGAACCTCTCCTGTTGTTGTTGTTTTTTAAAATGGGATATCTTAGATGAAAAGGCAGGTTTTTGCCAAACTAGGGTTTGGCAGCACTGCCCTGGCAAATGCTGGGAGCTTTGGGGGGCAGTGCCTGAGGAGGGTGGAGCTTGGGAAGGATGTGATGTAATTTCCGGGTGACTCTCTAGGAATTTGCTCAAGCCTCTATGTTAAAGTCAGTAGAGACACTGGGAAGTTCCTAGAACATCAGTTTGGAGACCATTTTCTGGCCATTTCCCCCCCACTCCTGAGTTACTTGAGTATGGAAGATTGGGGCTGAAGGCAAGGTTTTAGTCACTGCAGTTGAGTAAATGAGAAGCCGACCCCAAACCACCGGTCCGTCTCTTCTCTCTTCCCTCAGTTTGCCTAGGTACCAGAATGTATTATTCCACATATCGCCATCCTCAGGACAGCAAAAGCTCACATTAGTAAAGTTTTCCCATATCCATCAAAAATATTATGCTTGTGAAACACATATACATTGCAAGCATGCATTTCAAGTCAGGTCAAGTCAGCCTTTATTGGCATAAATTACCAGTACCATTTATACATTTAAAACCAGTTAAAACTCATATATACAATTCTAGAAGAACCTTTGGCGCAGCTTTAAAGCCAAGCAAAGAAACGTAGCCACCTTCTCTGTGATGTCCGGACTGAGATCTCTTAAAAGTCTATTCACCTTACGTGCATCAGAGCAAGCACCCATGCTGGTTAAAACAGAGTGCAATTAAGTGATCCTTAGGTCCATATACAAATTGCAGTGCAGGAGAACATGAGTGATAGATTCCACACATTTCAATCTGCAAGGGCAGTGGCAAGCACGCATTTAACACTTATTCATTGCTTAAAGACAGCAATAATGGAAATATTTTAATAGACCCCTAATGATTAAATCCTATTTTGTGTCTCCCTCTCATTCAGAATGCTAGGGTGTTCTTGGCTGTTTTCATTTAGACGGGGATGAAAGTCACGTCAATGTCATATCGATACCATCCCTTCCTTGGGGGCTCAAACCAGAAAACGGGAGGTACCATTTCAGCCTCTTTCTTACTGGTACTCCATACTGCCTGGTACCAGTCCCCCCCCCCCCCCACTTTCCATCAATGGAATTGCACAGCTTTGGAAAGCATTTCACCATGTGAAGGTATCTTTTACAGAGTGAGACACTTGTACAAAGCAGATTCATGTGTTCATGTGCCCTGGGGAATGGTGATATATGTGTGTTTGTGTTGGGGCCCGTGTCCATGGAGTCTGGGTTAGCTCTCAAACGTAGAATCATAGAATCGTAGAGTTGGAAGGGACCTCCAGGGTCATCTAGTCCAACCCCCCATGCACAATGCAGGAAATTCACACTGTCGAAAATTCACATGGCTGGATTCTGCTCTCGCTGGAAACACTTCCCCCCGAAACGTTGCAATTCTACAACGGTGGGCCTTATTGCAGTAAGTCTGCTGTTCTGTCTGCCACATCTTTTATCCTGCATGTCCTCCAAGGAGCCGAGGGTGGCATTCGTGGCTGTCCTGACAAGAGCCCTGTGAGGTAGGCGTGACCCAAGAGCATGTGTATGGCCTGAGGTCAACCAGTGGAGCGTCAAGGGTGTAATGAGGGTTTGAACCTTGGTCTTCTCTGCCCTAGTCTAAACCTTGAACCTTGCTGGCTCTCTTAAGCTGCAGTCTAAGGATGCTTTCCTGCAGGGTAAGCCCCACTGAATAATACGGGACTTCTGAGTCGACCTGCCTTTCTTAGGGGTAAGGATTAAAGGATCATGTAATACATATTCTGAGGAGCTGAGGTGGCTCAAGTGGTTAAGATGCTGAACTGCAGGCTGTGGAAGGTCGGTAGTTCAGCAGTTCGAGACCCGGGTGCTGCGTGACGGAGTGAGCTCCCGTCTCTAGTTCCAGCTCCTGCCAACCTAGCAGTTCGAAAGCAAGAAATTGCAAGTAGATAAATAGGTACCGCTTCGGTGGGAAAGTAACAGCGTTCCGTGCGCCTCAGTGTTTAGTCATGCCGGCCTCATGACCACGGAAACGTCTTCGGACAGCGCTGGCTCTTCGGCTTTGAAATGGAGATGAGCACCGCAAACCTAGAGTCAGATTCGACTGGCTTTCGAGCAAGGGAACATTTACCTTTACCTAATACATATTCAGGGAAGAGAGCTGCAGGCATATGGTGCAGAAAGAGAGAGCAAACTGAGTCGTTTAAGGAGAGCCTGATGATTCGGTTCACAAAGGTTAATAAGAGTGCAGCAAACATGGCCAAGATCCAGGGCAATTCTGCAGATCAGATGGAGCAAGCTTGTAGAGAGCTGTGAAGGTAAGAGCTAGAAGCAGGATGGGAAAGAGGGAGTCAGTGTAAGGCTGAGAGCTGAGCATGTTGAATAGTTTTGGAGGCAGGGTTCTGAATAAGGGTCAAAAGATGGAAGTTGTTTCAGGTGGATAGCTGGGTTGGTGTGCAGTAGGACAGCAAGAACGGAGTCTAGTAGCAAATTAAAGACCAACAAGATCTCCAGAGCATAAGCTGGTTTGGTGCAGTGGTTAAGTGCGCGGACTCTAGTCTGGGAGAACCAGGTTTGATTCCCCGCTCCTCCACTCGCAGCTGCTGGATGACCAAGCCATAGTCCAGCCAGAGCTGTTCCTGAAAAGAGCAGTTTCTATCAGAGCTCTCTCAGCCCCACGTAGCTCACAGGGTGTCTGTTGTGGGGAGGGCAGGGGTCATTTCATTGAAAAAGAGCTAGGGAAACTCATTAGCATAACTCATTAGCATATGCCACACCCCCTGACATCAGGGGCCCGGCGGTGGACCTGCAAGGCCAGCGGGAGTGCGAGGAAGCCCCACCAAGGCCCTCCCTGGCCCCAGGCAGGCAGGGGTGGGGAGAGGCAGGGAGGAAGCAACTTACCCTCCCTCTTCTCCTGCCTCCTCATGGCTGAATGAGGGCTGGAAGCGGGGTGGCCAGAAGCAGAGGACGGGGCTTCGTCATGTGCCCCCCCATACCTCACCCGGGGGAACTGCAATCCCCCGCGATCCCCCCCGAAATGACCTCTGGGGGAGGGGGAGGGAAAGGAGTCTGTAAGCTGCTCTTTGAGTGAAGGGCGGGGTATAAATCCAATCTCCTTCTCCTCCTCCTCCTCCTCTTCTTCTGTTTGGTGTAGTGGTTAAGTGCAGGGTTTGATTCCCCACTCCTCCACTCGCAGCTGCTGGATGACCTTGGGAAAGCCATAGTTATTTCAGAGATGTTCCTGAAAAGAGCAGTTTCTCTCAGAGCTCTCTTAGTCCAACCTACCTCACAGGGTGTCTGTTGTGGGAGGGGAAGGGAAAGGAGTTTGTAAACCGCTCTGAGACTCCGAGCGAAGGGCGCGGTATAAATCCAATCTCCCCCTCTTCTTCCCCTTCCCCTTCCCCTTCTTCTTCTTCTTCTTCTTCTTCTTCTTCTTCTTCTTCTTCTTCTTCTTCTTCTTCTTCTTCTTCTTCTTCTTCTTCTTCTTCTTCCCCTTCTTCTTCTTCTTCTTCTTCTTCTTCTTCTTCTTCTTCTTCTTCTTCTTCTTCTTCTTCTTCTTCTTCTTCTTCTTCGTCAGGGCTCCCTGCGTCAGAAGATGGAGGTGTCTCCATTGAATGCCAGGGCAAAGATGACTGCTGTAGTCAAGAGGGAGAGGACCAAACATCAGGAGGAGAGCCAGATGTTTCTGTTGTGGTCCAGAGAGAAACTGCAGCTTTTTCTTCCACTTCCTGCCACTTCTCTCTCTCTCTAGCCATCACTATTATAAGAATTGCAGAGATTTAAGACATTTGTCTGTGGTCGTGTTTTGGCCTGGGAGGGAAGGCAGTATGGTATAGCCTGACCTCGTCAGATCTCGAAAGCGAAGCAGGCTCAGTACCGGTGTTCCCTCTAAGCTGAGTGAGTGTGAGCTAGCCCACAGTCTTTTCGCCTCCGGCTCACGCATTTTTGTCTTCGCTGGGGAAGGATGGCTCCAGAGCAAACGAATGTACGCAGCAGCCAAATTGCTCACTCACAACTTTAATGCCAGTAGCTCGCCGAGTAGAATTTTTTGCTCACAAGCCTCCACAGCTTAGAGGGAATATTGGTCAGTATTTGAATGGGAGACCCCCAAGGAAGACTCTGCAGAGGAAGGCCTTGGCCAGCTACCTCTGCATCTCACTGGCCTTGAATGCCCCTTGCTGGGGTCCCCGTTACTCAGTTGCAACTTGATGGTACTTATGTACAGAGGTGGTGTCCTGGCTACAAACGACTTGTAAAAGAAATGCCGTGAAGCCATTTGGGGAGCCTCATAATCCAAAATCCCTGGTACTTTGCTGCACGCACCACGAAAGGCTGCAACAGTATCACCCTTTCCCCTGGTCTCAATTTAGTAAAAGCAATCCAGAGTTCTGACGGGAAGAGAGGGCACACCTGGCGGGCGTTTGCTGAATGAGACCTACCAGAGCCATGTCTACAGTATCCCGTCGGGACAGGAACTAAGAGACCGAAAGAATCGGGTTAGCTTTGAAAAGCCTTAGGGAAGCATTTACCGTGCGTCTGGTGTCTGATCTATTGGCCGGGAGGCCGGCAAGTATTAATGTACTCTGTAAAGATTAGAGGCTTCCTTTAATTGCTCAAACACTTCCTTAAAGGATTCAGCCAGTCAAGAAAAGTGGCCGCCTGTGTCAGTTTTTTTTTGTGTGTGTGTGTCTGGACAGTCACTCTAGCCTTAGTCTGGGACTGCAGGGAACATACATACTACCAGGGCTCTTTCTGTAGAAAAAGCCCAGCAGGAACTTATTAGCATAATAGGCCACACCCAACAGCAGGAACGCATTAGCATGATAGGCCACACACCCAACAGCACAGCTCATTAGCATATTAGGCCACACCCCCATGTCTTCCCTTGACTTGCCCAGTTGATCCACGGCTGCGGGATGCCTGGCAAGCTGGCCCTTAAATCCCTCCCCAATCCTTCCAGGGGGCCCCCCTGGCCTGCCTGCTTTGCAGTCGCTGGGTTTTTTTTTTTTTTTGCTCTTTAGGCCTTCCCTCTGTAGCCACGAACACAGATGTTTTAGCTGTAGTGGGCGTGGCCAACTCTGAAGCCAGCTGGAACTCCATTCCTATGCGTTCCTGCCCAGAATTAGCCCTGCATACTCCCTGTGTGCCATGTACTCTTGTTTTTGACTTTATACGTGCATTGAGTGTGTAATGTATTCACCTCCGACCGCGTGCGAGGCTAGTCTCCAGTCCACGCGGTCATACGAAACTTCTGCACTTCGCTTCCAGGGACAATGGCCCATGTGGATCCTAGCCCGCGCCAATCAGAGGCTAGGCTCCCGCCGAGAGCCCATGGAACTCTTGGCCACTGTAAATAGCCTATCACTGGTGTGGGGTTTTTTGCACATATAAGCCGGCCTGCGAGCCGGGAGAGTTGTCTTGTTCTTTCCTGTAATAAAGTATGAGAGCTGAATCCACGAGTAAGTCTCAGTACTTTTCAGAGTGATTCTCGTGCTACCATTAATGTATGTACAGCTGTAATGTGTGATTCATCTCCCACATTTACAAAGGCACTGGTCCCCAGTTTCATTTGTAAAGTGAATGCTTGTAGGCTTTTTCTCGCAAACAGAAGTATGCACTTCCAGATAGGATAGCATATGAAAGAAGTAGAAGAAGAGGGGGAGGAGGAGATTGGATTTATACTCCGCCCTTCACTCAGAGGCTCAGAGCAGCTTACAGTCTTATTTCCCTTCCCCTCCCCACAACAGACACCCTGTGAGGTCGGTGGGGCTGAGAGAGCGCTGACCCAAACTGCTCTTTTCAAGAGCAGCTCTGACAGAACTATGGCTTGCCCAAGGTCATCCAGCAGGTGCAAGTGGAGGAGAGGGGAATCAAACCCGGCTCTCCCAGATTAGAGTCCGCACACTTAACCACGACACCAAACTTAACCACTACACCAAAAGTGCAGGTTTATCTGTCTCTGTAGTGGAATCAAAGAAGGCATGGTGAAGTGGGCAACATTGGCAGATTGTAATCTGGAGACCTGGGTTTGATCCCCCACTCCTCCTCCACATGAAGCCTGCTGGGTGACCGTCGACCAGTCCCAATGCTCTCAGGACTCTCTCAGCCTCACTTACCTCTCAAGGTGCCTGTTGTGAGGAGAGGAAGGGAAGGTGATTGTAAGCTGCTTTGAGACTCAGGATAGAGAAAAGCGGGGTATACAAACTGTCTCTTCTGTGTCACAACAAAACTTGACGTTATTAAGATTTGTATGGCTGCGACTGAAAACAGCTATCTTGTGGGGGGGACATTTTCTTCAGGGGTGGTTCATAAGCAGAGGTCATTTCGGGGGGGATCGCGGGGGATCGCAGTTCCCCTGGGTGAGGTGCAGGGGGCGGGGCACATGATGAAGCCCCGCCCCCTGCTTCCAGCCACCCTGCTTCCAGCCCTCATTCAGCCAGGAGGAGGCAGGAGAAGAGGGAGGGTAAGTTGCTTCCTCCCCGCCTCTTCCCACCCCTGCCTGCCTGGGGCCAGGGAGGGCCTTGGCGGGGCTTCCTCGCACTCCCGGTGGCCTTGCAGGTCTACCACCGGGCCCCTGATGCCAGGGGGTGTGGCATATGCTAATGAGTTATGCTAATGAGTTCCCCTAGCTCTTTTTCTACGAAATGACCCCTGTTCATAAGTAAAATCAGGGGCGCACCCAAAAGAGTGAACCACTATTTCCCCCACATTGTATGTGTGTGTGCCATTAAGTCACAGCCGACTTACGGCAGCTCCAACATATTATTATTATTTTTTATGGAAACTGGGATTTTAGAGATCATAGCAGCAGATAGAGAATTTATGTATTTACTTCATGTGTGACTCTCCTTTCTAGCTGAGACTCAAGGCGGATTACAAAACGCATATTTAAAAAATTCAATCACACTGCAAAGACCTCCAATAAACAATGCAATGGGGCTAGGATTTCAGAATTGGAATACAGGGCGGGCAAAAAATGGCTGAGGCATCACATACCCATAATACAGAAATCAGGTTATGAAGGTAGAAAGCAGTGCGTTAAACAGGAGGTGATACCTATAAAAAATGGCAATGGCAATAAACCTGTTTCTTATAAATTGACCTCCTGTGCCATTCCATTGTATTATAGTTCTATTTTTTTACAATAGATATTACAATAAGAATTACTGATTTTTTTAAAAAAAAGAAGTGCTCAAAAGAAGAAGAAGAGGAAGAGTAGGTTTTTATATCCTGCTTTTCTCTATAGAGCCAGTTTGGTGTAGTGGTTAAGAGCGCGGACTCTAATGTGGGAGAACAGAGTTTGATTCCCCACTCCTCTACATGCAGCTGCTGGTGTGACCTTGGGTCAGTCACAAGTTCTTTCAGAGCTGTTCTCTCAAGGGCAGTTCTCGGGAGAGCTCTCTCATCCCCACCTACCTCACAGGGTGTCTGTTGTTGAGAAAGGAAGGGAAGGAGATTGTAAGCTGCTCTGAGACTCATAAGAACATAAGAGAAGCCAAAGTTGGATCAGGCCAAAGGCCCATCCAGTCCAGCACTCTGTATCACACAGTGGCCAGAAATACCAGGTGCCATCAGGAGGTCCACCAGTGGGGCTAGGACATTAGAAGCCCTCCCACTGTTGACCCCCCCAAGCACCAAGAAGACAGAGCATCACTTGCTCCAGAGTCCCTATCTATATCTTGTGGCTAATAGCCACTGATGGACCTCTGCTCCATATGCTTATCTAATTCCCTCTTGAAGCCGTCCTTTGGGTAATGAAGAGCGGGGTATAAATCCAGTCTCTTCTTCTTCCACCTTAAGGAGTCTCAAAGTGGCTTACAATCACATTCCCTTTCTGGCAACAGAACAATGGGAAAAATGGCAGCAGCAGTTGCCAGAAAAGCCAGTTGCTTGGTACTGCACATGTAGGGAAGGAATATAGTGAACACCCTGCCACAAACAGGTCAATGAACAGTCGGACCACACATTGAACAATTGGCTCCCTGTTCACAGAGGGCAAAGAGGACATGTGAGCCCAGCCTCGCCCACGGTTTCCACCCTGGCTACTGGAGGGACTCGATCCAGCCAGGCCGGCGCTCTATGTGCCGTGTATCTGCAGAACTCCCTTGAAAAAAAGAAAGTGAGACTTTCTTCAATAAGCATTTCATTACCCTGGGGGAAAAAAAAGAAGAAGCAGCATCCAAAGAACTGCTGCCTGGTGCTAATTGTCGTCATATCCGAAGGATCAAAACACTGCCAAAGTGTTTCATTATCGCGTTGGTCACCTGGGTAATCTAAAGGGGGGGGGCAGAGAAATGCTTTTTGGAATATATATATATATATATATTCTACAAGCTGCCAAATGGGCTTCGGAGGTGCATTTCTTTTATCAGTACAGTGGGCAGCGTTTGAGTCCCTATTTTCAATTTATTTCGAAAGTATGGATGTGCCTTTTTATTCGGACAGAGGTGTTCTCAGAGTGGCGCGCGGGGTATCTACGTGCTTAAATAGAAATGGTGCAGGAAATCCAGGAGCCACTTCCTATTGGAGG
>NW_015168056.1:1117955-1121604 GCF_001447785.1 Gekko japonicus
TGGACCTCCTGATGGCACCTGGTATTTCTGGCCACTGTGTGATACAGAGTGTTGGGCTGGATGGGCCTTTGGCCTGATCCAACATTGGCGTCTCTTATGTTCTTATGTTCTTAAAGCCAGTTATCTCAAGCCAGTGTTCCGTCGTCATTCGAGTGTCAGGCTCAGTTCTGGGGGAACCAGGTCTGACTCCTCGCTCTGCCCTGGAAGCTTGCCTGGAGACTTTAGGGCCAGTCATTTACTCTCGGCCCAACTGACCTTACAGGGTGATCGTAGGGATAAAATGGAGAAGGGGAGGATGTTGTAAGTTCCCCCCCTTGGGAGAAAAGGGGGTATAAATGAAACAAATTTCCCCTGCAGGGAGAAACGCATCTCCGGGTGGGTGAAGTTTCGTTGGCCGACAGTGAATGGAGAAGGGGTTAAGCCTTTGTTCGGTGTCCTACAGGTTTTTAGTGGCGTGGGGGGGTGGGGGGACAGCGTGCATGCATTGTTGCTTGTAAAGTGTTCTTAAAATGATTCCCTCTTCGTAGCATTTGGCAAAGCAAGCTCTAACTCATGCTGGTAAGGTATGAATGTTATTAGTCTTGGATAGGGCTTCCAGGTCCTAGCTGGCAGCTGGCGGGGGGGATCCTTGGTCCTTTCTGGGATCTTCTGCCACATGTGCATGATGTCACCGATGTCGGGGTTGATCACCCGGAAATGACATCATCACGTTGTTGATGTCACACAGCAATGCTCTAGTTTTGGGGCAAAACTTTACGGTTTGTAGCTGATTTTGCTATGGAGTTTTGTCCAAAAACTAGAGCATTGCCGTGTGACGTCAACAACATGATGATGATGTCATTTCCGGGTGATCAACCCCAACATCGACAACGTGATGATGTCATTTCCGGGTGACATTGCCTTTTGGGCAAAACTTTACGGTTTGTAGCTGATTTTACTATAGAGTTTTGTCCAAAAACTAGAGCATTGTCGTGTGACATCAACAACATGATGATGATGTAATTTCCGGGTGATCAACCCCAACATCGACAACGTGATGATGTAATTTCCGGGTGATCAACCCCAACATCGACAATGTGATGATGTCATTTCCGGGTGACATTGCTTTTTGGGCCAGTTGGGGATGATAAAAGTGGGTTCCCCCACCCCTGGAGGGGTTCTGTCAGCCCTAGTCTTGGAGGTTCCACTGAACTTCTGGTATATTCTACAGTGTTTTGCATTAATGGGGATGTAAATTGACGGAGTCCAAGGGGGAAAAAAAGAGGGTAAAGTGAGATGTTACATGATTGGAAATTTTGATGTGTTTTCAAAACACCAACAACTGGATCATGGGTGTGCACCTGTGTGTAATCTCTCTCTGTGTGTAATCTCCGTCCCCCAGTCCCATTTTCCAAATAGAAATTACCTCCCCGAATATACTGTTAGGTGTGGTAGGGAAAAAAAGACAAGAGACAGCCATCAATACACTTAATAATTCTGTCCTAAACAATGTGCTCTACTTTTAATCGTGGGAGTACATACACTTGCTTTCTCAAGGTCTTGTGAGTAGCCAGGAAAGTGATTGCAAGGTCATGGTGCCCTGCACTATGAAAATCTGGTTAGTGTCCACTGATTTTAAAAAACAGGCTCCGTACGATTTACAGGTAAAGGTATTTATAATAAAACAGCCAAAATGGCTCTTTCTTTTCTATGGGTGGTTCAGCAAAGTCATATCCTGAGTATTTTCTGAGAAGCTGTTTTCGATCTCGCTTGCCAGTGGGGTGCCGATGACGCTGGTGGGGATAATGGTGCTTCTAAACTATGTATTACGTAACTGGTTTTCTTAATGGGTGGTCTTTCAAGGCGTGTTCCTCAGCCCCAGCTCCAGGAATAGGACAGCCGAGAAACCAAAATGAAACAAATGGAGTACATCAGCCCACAACTTAAGCTCCGGGCTTATCACTGTAAAATATCCTGGCTTTGTCTTCAAAGGCCGTTTTCCTACCAAAACGGCATGGCTGAAATGTGGGTCCCCCCCAAAAGCAGAATAATCTTTTTTTTTTTTTTGGTCCCGTGGGTTTTTGAGGGTTTTTTTGGGGGGTGTTTGTTTTTTTGGCAGCCGGCGTTCTGTTTCTTGTTGGGTTGCTTGGCCTAAAAAGCTGTCAGTATCTCTTTCATGGAGACTTTGAACAGATGCCTAACGCAGTGGCTCAAAGGATGCGAAAAAACGGGGTGGGGGAAGGACAAAAAACCTGAGTAGACAAACCTAGACACATAATCCCTCAAGGATGTCCTGTTCTTCCTCAGGCGGACAGCTCTCTCTCTCTCTCTCTCTCTCTCTCTCTCTCTCTCTCTCTCTCTCTCTCTCTTCCTCTTCTGCCTCACACAGTTTGCTCGGTCACACCCAGCATCTCATCTGTATATAAAAATTAAAAATTCAAACAAAAATCTGGCCCGCATGAAAAACAAGCCCCTTTGGGGCATATGGTTCATTATGCACATTTGTTTAATTACGAAGACACTCGGGATGTCTCTCTTTCTGCCTTTCCTGTCTTTCAGCTTGCAAAGTCGGATCAGTCCTCCATTGCCGAATAGGGTGAAGAAACAGGAATGACTTCGGTCTGACCCCCCCTTAAAAGCATAGGTGCAAAGCTTATTGCACTTTAAAAATGACATTGCAAGCATTCATGACATTGGATTTCACATAGCATCGTACTGGTGCGCTTGCAGAGGTCACAGATCTCCTAGGAGCCAGTGTGGTGTAGTGGTTAGAGTGTTAGATTAGGATCTGTGAGAGCACGTGAACACATGGATCTTCCTTATGCTGAGTCTGACTCGGTCCATCAAGGTCAGTGTTGTCTACTCAGACTGGCAGCAGCTCTCCAGGGTCTCAGGCAGTGGTGTTTCTCATCCCCTACTGCCTGGTCCTCTTAACTGGAGCACCCAGGTTCAAATCCCTGCTTTGTCATGGAAGTTTGTCGGGTGACCTCACAAACACATTCTCAGCCTGGTCTACCTCACAGGGTAGTTGTGAGGATAAAATAGAGGAGAGGAGAATGAGGTATGCTGATCGGGATCCCCATTGTGGAGAAAGGTGGAGTATGTATGAATCAAGTAGTAGTAGTAGTAGTAGCAGTAGTAGTAGTAGTAGTAGAGAAAGGTGGAGTATATATGAAACAAGTAGTAGTAGTAGAGAAAGGTGGAGTATATATGAAGCAAGTAGTAGTAGTAGTAGTAGAGAAAGGTGGAGTATATATGAAGCAAGTAGTAGTAGTAGAGAAAGGTGGAGTATATATGAAGCAAGTAGTAGTAGTAGTAGAGAAAGATGGAGTATATGTGAAGCAAGTAGTAGTAGTAGAGAAAGGTGGAGTATATATGAAGCAAGTAGTAGTAGTAGAGAAAGGTGGAGTATATGTGAAGCAAGTAGTAGTAGCCATAGTAGTAGAGAAAGATGGAGTATATATGAAGCAAGTAGTAGTAGCCGTAGTAGTAGAGAAAGGTGGAGTATATATGAAGTTAGTAGTAGTAGTAGAGAAAGATGGAGTATATATGAAGCAAGTAGTAGTAGTAGTAGTAGTAGTAGTAGTAGAGAAAGGTGGAGTATATATGAAGCAAGTAGTAGTAGAGAAAGGTGGAGTATATATGAAGTTAGTAGCAGTAGTACAAGAAA
>NW_015168056.1:1121749-1177669 GCF_001447785.1 Gekko japonicus
ATGGAGTATATATGAAGCAAGTAGTAGTAGTCGTAGTAGTAGAGAAAGGTGGAGTATATATGAAGTTAGTAGTAGTAGTAGAGAAAGATGGAGTATATATGAAGCAAGAAGTAGTAGTAGTGACGGTGGTACTACTACTACTACTAATAATAATAATATCAGCAAACTTTCCAGCTTGATTGAAATGTTCCAGGAACAGACATGTTTCGCCTGCCACTGATCTCTACATGCAGGTCTTATAAGACATTCCTTCCAATCTGAATGTTCAAAAATAAACGTCAGACATATTATTTTAGATGCAATCTCAGTAGTGGGGCAGGGCGGTTTAGTGGGTAAAGTACCTACTTTGTATTCAGAAGGTCTTGGACTCAGTCCCCGCAGTGTTCCCTGTAAGCTGAGTTAGTGTGAGCTAGCTCACAGTTTCTTAGCCTCCGGCTCACAATTTTTTGTCTTCGCTCAGGAAGGAGGGCTCCAGAGCAAACGGATGTATGCAGTAGCCAAATCGCTCACAACTTTAATGCCAGCAGCTCACAAAGTAGAATTTTTGCTCACAAGACTCTACAGCTTAGAGGAAGCATTGGTTCCCGGCAGTGTTCCCCCTAAGCTGAGTTAGTGTGAGCTAGCTCACAGGTTTTTAGCCTCCGGCTCACAGATTTTTGCCTTCGCTCAGGAAGGAGGGCTCCGGAGCAAACTAACTGATGCAGTGGCCAAATCGCTCGCTCACAACTTTAATGCCAGTAGCCAACAAAGTAGAATTTCTGCGCACAAGACTCCACAGCTTAGAGGGAACCTTGGTCTCCAGCGTCATATGGCAAAGGTGGGTGCAATGAAGATCAATGGTCTCAATTTTTCTGTAAAAGGCAAACTGTCCACACAGCCTCAGTTTCCATTGGGTTCCCGTGAGAAGCCAAAAGGGGGTTTAACCCTGTGCCCGTGCTATGTTCTGCTAATTAAGCTGGGCCCCCTGTGCTACTGTGCTCTCGTGTCATTTTTCTAATCTTTTGGGGAATTTTTGAAGTTCCTTATGGGGACTGTCTTCCTGCTACTTTGCATAGCCCATAACAACCAGTATCTCTCTAGCTTGGCTTGTATTTGTCTGCTGGGTACCAGAGGCAGGTGAAACTATGGAGATCGCCAGGGATTTTTTTGTAGAAAAAGCCCAGCAGGAACTCATTAGCATAATAGGCCACACCCAACAGCAGGAACTCATTAGCATATTAGACCACAGCCCTGACAGCACAGCTCATTTGCATATTAGGCCACACCCCCATGTTACCAGAAGTGTGGTCATCCAGCCACACCCACCTTTTGCTTCTTATTCTCTTTACCTTGTTTGTTGTCAAAACCCAGGGCTTTTTGCATGTTAGGCCACACACCCCTAATTGTAGCCAATCCGAATGAGTTTCTGCGGTTGAGTGTGGCCTATTATGCTAATAAGTTCCTGCTGGGCGTGGCCAACTTGGGAGCCAGCCGGAACTCCGTTCCTGTGCGTTCCTGTCCAAAAATAGTCCTGGGGATTCCTTTCAAGAACCTTCCCCACAAGCATTTCACCTGGCACGCCAAGGTTGTGTTGGAGAACCCACAGCCTGCTAAGAGTTTCATTACTGTAAATATTGCTGAAAGAGTGGTTTAGTCCACTTGTACCCTAGGGGGAGCTGTAGAGCATTCTCTAGTGTTTAGCGTTTATTGAATGTTTTTCTCTTGCAGTTTAGCCTACCTCTTGTTGTTTTCTCACTTTGCTGTGAGTTAGTCTGTGTTAGTGGTTGTGCTCTGAAGGCGTCTCTGTTCTATTAGTGGCCTGAAGTCAGTTATTGTCTTTTTTGCAAAATCCTGTTGCAGTAAATTCATTGAAAGCAAACTACAAAGCGTGGATTGGATTATTTCCTGAACTCGGCCAACAGGTTGTACAGATCTGATTGGTTATG
The DNA here is from genome assembly GCF_001447785.1 of Gekko japonicus. Lineage (NCBI taxonomy): Eukaryota > Metazoa > Chordata > Lepidosauria > Squamata > Gekkonidae > Gekko > Gekko japonicus. The sequence goes on from NW_015168056.1 coordinate 1,123,675, forward strand.
AAGGGATTTTTTAGGATAGGATCGTCTTTTTCTCTCCTTGTTCTCGCAGTCTAGCAACTGTGTGTATCTGGAGTATGTGTTCCTTCATCTACACAGTATGACCATTTTGTTTGGAAGGTACAGCGTGTTGATTTTCAGCCTTCAGACATGGTTATCAAGACCCTGGGAAATTTGGTTGAAGGGCAGATGTTCTGTGGCTGAAAATCCATGAGTTGCACCTTTAAGACAAAATGGCGGTTGTGTGTACCGGGAGGAGTGCTATTGTGTAGTGGGAAACCACGTGTACGAACGACATACGACCCTGTAGTGCATAGCACACTTTATTTGATACACAACAAAGAGGAAGAAAATGGCCGGCCGGCCAACTATATACAATCCCAGGAGACCACCCCTGGGTCCCATTGGCGGGTTATACTATACCGCCTTGGTCCCATTGGTTTCCCCCAGTGGCGAGACTAGTCCCCTAGTCCCGTTGTTGTCCTGGACCGAGCTCAGGCGTGTGTGCTGACCTCCGGTGGTGGCCAGTGGACACAACATCCCTCCCCCCATAGTCCGGAACCCCCCCTATGAGACATAGTCTTTAAGGTACGATGGGGACCGTCGTACCCTCGCGGATCGTCTGGGGCCCTGTTCTGGGGCCCCCTGGGTCCCGACCCCTGGGGCGGGAGCCTGAGGTGGTGTCGGAGCCTCAGCGGCCGCTGTCTCAGTTCCCGGGGGGTCGTCTACAGCGGCTGGGGGCTGTCTGTCCCGAGGTGTGTCTTCTGGCGCGGCCAAGGGTCCTCCGGGGGTCCCGACCGGACCCTCCTCTTGCACCAACCGTGGCCACGGTGCTCCCGCTGACTCGTGTTCGGGAAGCATCCGTCGCCTGAGCTGATCGATGTGCCTCCGGAGGACTTGGCCACACTCCGTGGACACCTCGTACATGACGGAGCCCGTTGGTCTGATGATGCGTCCCGCGAGCCACTCCTGGCCTTACCAGCGGCGGCGACGGCGAGCGTCCCTGCAGATGGCCGACGGGCCGGGTGAGGGACCGGCGGGAGGTCTACAGCGGCGTCGGGGCCGGTGTGCGCACGAGCGGCAGGGCTCCCGCTGTCAGTGCAACTGATCAGAGTTACAGAAGCAACCAGGGAAACGTTTTGTATATAATGCAATAGATACCCTATTGAAATTTTATACAAAGTGTAAATTGATTTTTTAAAGGGCTTAATTCATAAATTTATAAAATACCACCTATTAATTCTTACATTATATAATAATTCTTATTATAAACAGATCACAATACGTTAAGAGAATCACAATACATCAATATATTAACGAAGCTTCCAGCCAGGAGTCTTCTAGCATTTCATAGCATGCAGCAGACTGGACTGGAGCCTGAGACGAAGATGGTTGTTTCCTGTTTGGAACATAAGCTTTGATAAGCAGAGAGGAGAAAAACCTTGGAAAATAAAAGAGACGACACTCACTAAATGCAAAATGATGAATAATAGTATTTACTTCTGAGGAAGTTTAGGAGCGAAACGAAGGCTTGATAAGGGTGGGGAGGTGAGCTGAGCACGCGGGCGCCGGAGCGAGGCGCCGTACGATCGGCGCTCCGAGACGACTGCGGCTGGAGTGCTCAGCTCGGTCCTCTGGGTCGTTCAGGGCGGCCGACATCCCACCTTCGTCGCCACTATTGTGTAGTGGGAAACCGCGTGTACGAACGACATACGACCCTGTAGTGCATAGCACGCTTTATTTGATACACAACAAAGAGGAAGAAAATGGCCGGCCGGCCAACTATATACAATCCCAGGAGACCACCCCTGGGTCCCATTGGCGGGGTATACTATACCGCCTTGGTCCCATTGGTTTCCCCCAGTGGCGAGACTAGTCCCCTAGTCCCGTTGTTGTCCTGGACTGAGCTCAGGCGTGTGTGCTGACCTCCGATGGTGGTCAGTGGACACAACAAGTGCATGTAGCATTTTTGCCCTGTATGCATGGTCAAATATATTTTCTGACGAGCTTATGTTTTAATTAAGTTTCTTCAAGGCAAACATCTGCTGTCATTCCCTGTATTAGAACTGCATGCCCAATGCCTTCAGTAAAATAATCACTTTTGGTTTGGGGTGTTCCCCCTCCCCATGTTAATTCAGAAATGGTTTTTTTTTTAAAAAAAACACACACGTTTATTTTTGTATTTTCCGAAACAAAAAATACCAACACATTTTTAATACAAAGTATTCTTTGGAGATTCTTTACACATTTCTTTCCATCCATCTATCTAATTTCTGCCATCTTTTAAAAACAGACTTTCATCTTTTGCCAACAGTATCATATTTAGTTTATCAATTTCTTTAATTTCCATAATTTTTGTAATTAACTCTTCTCTACCTGGAATTTGTTCCGATTTCCTGCATTTCGCTAAGAGAATTCTGGAACTAGTAAGAATATACAATATCACATAAATCGTTATATTTAATCCCTTCTGGTAACATGTTAAGGAGATATACTTCTGGGTCAAGCTTTAAATCTATTTCTACTATTTCTGCTATTAGTTTTTGTATTACTTTCCAAAATTTTGATAACTTCTCACATCTCCACCAAATGTGGAAGTAGGAACCAATATTTTTCTTGCATCTCCAGCAATTTCCCGAGGCATTTTTATAACATTTTGCTACTTTATCTGGTGACCAATGCCACCTATTAAATCAGAAATAGTTATTGTGTTGGTGACCGAACATGGCAAAAATTCGCCATAGTAACTGTGCGGATCTTGTTGGTAAGATAAAGAAGTACATACTAGGAATGTGCACCCTGATTTATCTCCAAAAATATACTCCCCCAAAAACCTTTGGAGTCTATTCCTGAGAACCAAGAAATATAAATTCCTGAAAATAGCAGGAATATTCGGGGCCATCATTTTAAGACTCCCAAAACTGTTTTCCTTCAATTTCTCAGGGTTCCTTGACAACTTGAGGGAAGATAATGGGAATGAGGCAGCAATCCTAGGTGACAGGATGAGATAATAGAGGGAGAGCATTCTGCCAGGGCTCTGAACTTGGGCACAAAAGAGTAAAAAAGCAGCTTGGCTCCATTTCAGAGCTAGATTTTTGGAGTGTGCTGCTGGTGGGTCTGGTCTGCTTTGGATTTCTGCTTCTTGCTGCCTGCCTAGGAAAGACCTTTTTTTTCTCTGCCTGCTGCACAAATTTAGGACTGGTGGGATTTGTTTCAAAATATCATTTCATTTTTTTCTTGGTCTTTTGAGGGGGGGCTTGTATTGGGGGGACACCTTTTTTTTCTGGGTCTTTTAAAAGTTGTTTTTCTCTGTTTTGATTTGTGCTGGTATTAAAAGGATTTAGAAGGCCTGTGTAAGGTTCTCGTCTCTTGGCTTGTTTTAGAATTTTTAACTGCTTTGCATTTTCTCTGTTTCTAAATGCTTGTTTTAATGTTTAAAGGTTTTGTTTGGGGGATTTTCTAAGTTGTTACTGTTTTAAAAATGTTTGTTTGTATTCGTATGGTTTTGCAGTTGTTCCGTTATTATTATTGTAAAGGTCTTTCTGGTTTTTTTGGGGGGAGTGGTTTCATTGAGTTTTTGGGTGTTGTTGCTGTTTTGAAAAACAAATTGTTGCAGCAGGTTCAGAAGAAAATGTCTGGTTAGGTTTTAATAACAACTGTAGTTGTAGGATTTTTTTTTTAAAAAAGATAGTTGATCAAGCTTGGATTCACTGATTTGACATTGGTTCTGTTGGGTTTGTTGGTTCTGTTTGCATTTAGGGGCTTTTTGCCTGGAATTGCTCTTGTGTGTTTGTCTGTGGCTTCTTTGAATTCCCCCCCCCCCCATAGGAAACAACGGAGACAAGTAGGATGGCGTGGGGCATCTTGTTCAGGGGCCCGTGGAACTGGACCCCATGGTCCAATTTGCTTGAAACAGGGAGGGGGTGTTCTTTAGTAGGCAGCCAGTGCAAGGTCCTCTGCAATTCTAGTGTCATTTTTTTGAAAAACAGAAACTCTACCCCACACCAAGTTTCCCATAGGGAATAATGGAACCTGAATAATTCTGGAATTCAGAAAAAAAACCTGAACCTGAAACAAAAAAATGGTATTACGGGACTAGAATACCCCTGCATACTGGTATTTACATCCTTTCCAAAATCTGAACCCCAAAAATACCAATACACCTCTTAGTATTAACAATTAAATACTTTTCTAGTTAATATTTCAAGGAAGTTTTGCACTGTGCCATTGATGGTCTATGAGACCCATAGAAAATACCATTGGGAATCATGACAAGTTTGGTGTAGTGGTTAAGTGCGTGGACTCACTGCCACAGGAAGTGGTGGTGGCTACAAGAATGGGTGGCTTCAAGGAATTGGATAAACATATGGAGCAGAGGTCCATCAGTGGCTACTAGCCACAAGGTATAGATAGGAACTCTCAGTCTGGAGCAAGTGATGCTCTGTATTCTTGGTGCTGGGGTGGGGGGCAACAGTGGGAGGGCTTCTAGTGTCATGGCCACACTGCTGTACCTCCTGATGGCACCTGGTATTTTTGGCTACTGTGTGACACGGAGTGTTGGACTGAATGGGCCATTGGCCTGATCCAACATTGGCTTCTCTTATATTCTTATGTTTGACTCTAGTCTGGGAGAACCGGGTTTGATTCCCCACTCCTCCACTTGCAGCTGCTGGATGACCTTGGGCAAGCCATAGTTCTGTCAGAGCTGTTCTATCAAGGACAGTTCTGGAAAGAGCTCTCTCATCCCCACCTACCTCACAGGGTGTCTGTTGTGGGGAGAGGAAGGGAAAGGAGTTTGTAAGCTGCTCTGAGACTCTGAGTGAAGTGTGGGGTATAAATCCAATCTCCTCCTCCTCCTCCTCCTTCCCACTCTTGCATGGTTGTACCCTTCTATTTTATATAGGAATATGTTATTCATATTCTTCATTTTTTTCCCTGTTAAAATAAAATTTCACCAGATACATCTCATAGGCTTTAAAATACTATTCTGAGCTGTTAAAGAAAATACTGTTCTCTGTGAGATGTTTAATACAATGTACAATTTGGAAGCAGACAATATGGTATAAGTCTATAACACAAAGTAGGAAGGATCTATTAATAAATCAACAGTTTTTCCTAGTGTGGCCAGATGTGTGAGAATTCTAGGCAGCACAGGAGAGAATCAAGAGCCTTCATGGGGGGGGGGGTGAGCTAAAGTAGATATTACATGTGACTTGAGTTGGGACACGGAAACATGTTCCTGGTACAAGTGAAGCTAAAGAAAGGGGCAGACAGTCTCCATGTGACTATTTTCACTGGCAGAAATGGTGCAGGACAGACGCCAGAAGCCCCTCTTCCCCTTTTGCAGCACTCTGTGGAACAATGGAGTGATTCTAAAGTCACCTGTGCCTTTTTTCAGTGTGACAGTGAGTCGGAATCGGTGCCCATGTCCCCTACAATGTTTAGTTTGGCTCTAAGGAGCAGTTTTTGTGTCTGCACGGTCAGCAGCATCTATTTGACAAGTGATCAGAAGAACTGATAGAAATGTTAGGCAGCTTCAAAGGCAGTCCTTGAAGGCATCAAGAGAAACCTAAGTAGTAAGTCACAACTTAAATTTTTTTTACGATGTGCCATTTAAAAAAATTGAGTTGCCACCATACATGGTATAAACTTCTAAGGGCCCAGGGACCTAGGATGCCATGTGGTGGGAGTATTATACCTGTTGCTATCAACTTTGTGTGTTTTCTTCTGAATGTCAATGAGCCTCCAGTGGTCCCTCTAAGCTCATTTAGTGTGAGCTAGCTCATAGTTTTTTAGCCTCCGGCTCACACATTTCTGAGCTCAGGAAGGATGGCTCCAGAGCAGACTGATTTATGCAGCAACCAACTCACTCGCTCACAGCTTTAATGCCAGTAGCTCACAAAGTAGAATTTTTGCTCACAAGACTCCACAGCTTAGAGGGAACATTGGACCTCAGTGGTGTATAATAAACTGGAGTCTGCCCTCCAAAGCAGGCATTTTCTCCCGGGTACATGATCTCTGTAGTCTGGAGATCAGTTCTAATTCCAGGAGATCTCCAGGCCCCACCTGGAGGTTAGCAGCCTCTCCCCCTCCTTCCCCTTCCTCTTTCATGTACCGCAAGCCTCTTAGTCCAACTTTAGTGTAAAATGCAGGTCTTTTTTTTCCTGAGAGGATGCACCGGAATGGAGTTCCAGTACCTCTTCGACAAAAACATTTACAAATGTTTAAAAGTTCATGAGTTTTCAGTATACACATTGGAAACTTCATTTCCCTCTTGGGAGTTCTGGTGCCTCTTTTTCCAGAAAAGAAAAGCCCTGGCGTAAATCCAATTTTGCATCCGAATAAAGGCAAGAGCTTGCCTGGCAAGCTAAATTGGCAAGGAATACTTTTGAAGATGGTCTGCAATCCTGCGGTCACACACTCTAAATAATCCACCTTCAATCCACTTTCAGTGCACTTTCCAACTGGATTTTACTGTGTGAACTGGCAAAATCCAGTTGGAAAGTGGATTGGAAGTGGATTATTTAGAGTGTGTGACTGCAACCCTGGTTTATCAAGCAACCAGTCTTAGCTTGCTGGTTCAAATATTGGGAAATCTCTTTTAATTCACCCAAACCATCATGTTGCATAAGTCTGAAGTAGGTACCGTTTAGGAGCCAATGCAATAAACTTATGTTACATTCGCGGGTTGGATCCCACCTGAAGCAAACTGTTTTGCTAGTGGAATGGAACCCCAGAATCCAGCACACTCTTTAAACTCTTTCCAAGGTTATATTATTTATTGAGTCAGCATGGGCTATAAATATGGGTTCAGCATCGGCTCGATTTCTCTTGTTCCTGTGACAATTGCAACGCTCCGCTACTGTGTTTACTTAGAAGCATATCCCAGCAGAGCCAAACGGTCCCTGCTGCCGACTAAACATGCCGAGGAAAGCACCTTTGCTGCATATAATGATATACGCCAGCTGATGTAACCCGTCACCCAGCCAGCCGGCATGGGTGAAGATTGTGGAATGGCAGGCTGCCGGAGATCACGTGGACAACTGCCCCTTCGTGTTCTACCCTGCCATCTGGTCGTGAGGGCAAGCACTGGTGCTCCTTGAGCAAGCTTGCTCCCATCAGCCCTTACACCAAGACCCCTTTAGGCGACCCCCGTATCCAGGAAATGGCACGCAGGCCAATTTCCAGAAACGGATCCGGTCCCCATGCTGTCACCACCAAACAGTTGTGATGAGAAAGAAAACATGGAGGAATTTCAGACAGACGATATAATCCGGAAGAGGAATGGTTCCCAAACGGTTTCTGGTCTGTCATTTCAGACAGAACCGTTTTAGAACTGGTTCCCTACCGGAATATATTTGTAATTTCACACACAAACACTTCTGTCCCGTTTAGGAAACGGGGCTGAAGCGTTTTACCTGTCAACCGCTTCCAAGTAGTCTTCAGTTTCCTCTCCCAGATCCGATGTGCTTTTTCCCCGCCGTTTTTCGCCCGCGCGGGCGATCTCCGGCTTTTTTTTTAACGTTTGCTTAATAGCGTTATAATGCAACAGTGTTATAGCAACCCCATTGCAATACCTGGAGTGTTGTGTTATAGCGCTATAGCGCTCTAAAGCGGATGCTTAAAAAAAAAGCCGGAGATCGCCCGCAAGGGCGAAAAACGGCGGGAAAAAGCGGTGCAGTCTGAAAAGGCAAAACCCTTCAAATCCAGCTCTTTACCAGGAGGGGAAAGCCATGTGTGAAATGGCAGCCCTGTACCGGTTTACTCCACGACGGATCAAAAACGGCTTCAAACCAGCTTAAAAAGGGTAATGTGAAATTCCTCATATACATCAACTACACTAATAGGCTAACTGTTTCAAACTGTACAACTCTAACATCACCATGAACCCCCCTTGACCGATCCTTATACCTCATCAACTCCTGGCGTACCTAAGGGTGGGTTGGGTGGGCAAGCTGCTCCGTGGCTGGACAAAGGCTCAGGTGGGGAAGGCCAGCGGCTGGCCTCTTCCTCTTGAAACCACCCTCCCTCCAGCCACCCTGGCACCTTCCCATTGTTCCTGAGGGAAGGAGGAGGTCTAAACCTTCCCGCTGCTCGGCGACCCCACCCCACCCAGCATCCAACCACTTCTCCCTCTCTGCCGAGCCCCGCAAATATTGGGCCGTGCTGAGTCAGGCCCTTTTTGCTTCTGAGCTGAGTTCTCTTCCTTCGCCAATACATGAGAAAATTCGTAAAGCAACTTTCCCTGGTGAAGGCCCAGTTGCCCCCCAGGATTTAACACTGGGAATGGGCTGTGGCTCACTGGTAGAGCCTCTGTTTTGTATTCAAAAGGTCCCAAGTTCGGTCTCTGTCAAAGGTGACATGAAAGACCTCCACTTGAGACCCTGGAGAGCCGCTACCAGTCAAAGTAGACAAGACTGCCTTGATGGATGAAGGGTGCAACTGAGCTTCGTGTGTTCCAAGATATGACCGCCAGTGTGGTGTAGTGGTTAGAATGTTGGAGTGGTATCTGGGAGACCCAGGTTCGAATCCCCCCTCTTCCATGGAAACTTGCTGGGTGACCCTGGAGCTGAATTAGAGGCCATGCAGGAAATCCAGGAGCCATTTCCTTATTGTTGTGTGTGTGTGGGGGTGTGGGGGTGAAATGAAAGTTAGTTATCGCAAGCCAGTGTTTTCTCTGGTTGTCAGTGTCAGGATCTGGGAGACCCAGGTTCGAATCCCCACTCTGCCACTGAGGCTTGCTGGGTGACCTATAACCAGTCACATACTCCTAGTGTAACCTATCTCTTGAGGTTGTCGTGAGGATAAAACAGAGATGTGGAGAACAATGAAAATTATTTATTATTCATCTGATTTATGTCCCGCCCTCCCTGCCAAGTTGGGCTCACTCCAGATCACTTTGGAGTACTCAGTGGGGAGAAAAGCAGGGTATAAATGAAATAAATTAATAAGTGGGGACTATTGAAACTACCCTCTGATAACCTTAGGTTGTTATTCTGGACTTTGCATATCTTAAACATCATCATGTTTGGCGTAGTGGTTAAGTGCGCAGTCTCTAATCTGGGAGAACCGGGTTTGATTCCCCACTCCTCCACTTGCAGCTGCTGGATGACCTTGGGCAAGCCATAGTTCTGTCAGAGCTGTTCTTTCAAGGGAAGTCCTCAAAAGAGCTCTCTCAGCCCCCCCCACCTCACAGGGTGTCTGTTGTGGTGAGAGGAAGGGAAGGAGATGGTAAGCCGCTCTGAGACTCCAAGTGAAGGGCGGGGTATAAATCCAATCTCCTCCTCCTCCTCCTCCTCTTCTTCTTCTTCTTCTTCTTCTTCTTCTTCTTCTTCTTCTTCTTCTTCTTCTTCTTCTTCTTCTTCTTCTTCTTCCCCTGTCTATAAGCCTGAACCTTACACACCATTCCAATGTATTTGAAAAAGCATGCCTTGCGCACGAAAGCTCATACCTTGAATAAACCCTTGTCGGCGTTAAAGGTGCCCCACGGGACTCTAATTTTGTATTACTGCTTCAGACCAGCCCGGCTGACCAACTGGATCTACCTTCTGATAAATCACACTGGTGGTGTCTTTATCACCGTTTTCTGTTCTGGCTGGTGATGTCTCTTTGGGGGTGGGGGGGGGGCTTTGGATGTGCGTTGGTGGGGCTTTCCTGATGCCTGAAAATGAAGACTTTGGGTACAGCCTGGTGCACCACGCTATAGCTGCCCCCCCACACACACACTTTGGCGGAGTTTGCTCTCAGGCTGTGTTTCTGCTGGAAGCTGACCCGTTCTTTCACCATGCAAGCCAGCTCTGACCCTTGCCTCTTTTATTTTTACCTTGAGTATGGCTTTCTCGATTTTCCTTGTTGGCAGGTATGTAGGATTACATAAACAATGCAATGAAAAATTCAAAGGAGGTGATGCTAACAATCCTAATGGATGCATTGTGTGTGTGTCGGGGGGGGGGGCAAGCAAATTGAAACACCCCCAGCAGATTCTCTTTCATGAACGTGAAGGGGGGTGGGTTGGGGGTGGGGATCAAAGGTTAGTGGAAATTCAAGGATGAGTATCAGTAAGAATAAGGATGTAGAAGCTTTTATTCTTCACATCTCTTTCTCTAGTAGCTCAATTGAATTCAAATGGAAAATGCCTCCCAATGTTCCCTGTTCTTGCTTTTGTTTCTTTATAGGTGTTCGTGGTCACGGTTTGGCATTTTGAGTTGTATATGGCGCCCTTCGCTTTGTTGCTGCTGTTTGCATACAATTTCTCCGTGATCACGCCCGAGAAAGTCACCAGTCCCCAAGACCCACCGGTAAGTAAGTCAAGCCACGCTTTGAATTGCGGAAGGGGGAAATGGATTTAATTGTATTTGAAGAGGAATTGTTCTTCGCAAAGTCTGTTCTCCGTGCCTCTAATTTCTAGGTCTCCCCCTTTTTCTCTATAAAATCGCCATCGAACAAAAAATGTCTTTCATTATCTAGAAGGGAAGATGATTTATGTAGGATGTTTGTATGTCATTTTTCCGCCCCGCTAAGGTCCCCGGGGCAGACATGAGTGAGAGGAACACAGAAGGATTTTAAAAGAAGGGCGTCCAAGAACTGGTTAACTCCTTTTGAGCCACTGCCCCTCAGGTTTATTTTCCCATGTCTCTTTTCAAGTCCAGTTCCCCAAGTGAAAGCGGTTTCAGATCCGGGGAAATCACATTTCCCGTGAGCTGACCATTTCGGGCGGACTCGATACGATGACAAATAGAAGGATGCCGGGCCGCCTGAGACAGGTCCCAACCCCTGCAGATGGAGTCGGGAGGACATCTCCAAGTCTTTTATTACATCTAGAAACCGGGAGCTTTCCCCGCTCAATGGAATTTGGGACCAGCGACTCATTAACTGCAAAAGGAGATTTCATTTCTCTCTCTCTCTTTAAAAAAGTATTATGAAATCCGGCAAACCTCATGAAGGCTGAGGGGGTGGAATTAAAGGCCGTCGCTGCCCATCACTCATCCAGCGCCAGCACATCAGTGTCCTACTGCAAGCCCAGGGATTCTCGTGTGTGTGCTCTAAGCATGTGATGGATGCTCTGATCTGCAATACACTTCAGTAGGAGCAATATATCTACGTTTTCTTCTTCAGTGGCTTGCTGTGGTGTTCCCCGTGCCGCTTTTGCCAAGGGTCGTGGTGGACCCCTCCTACCACTTTTTGTGTTCATTTCAGAGCTGCCCCATTTCAACACACTCATTTTCATGACCTGCCCTTCACCCCTATAGGCCCAAAAGGCACTTAAAAAGATAAAGGTTCCCTTGCTCGAAAGCCAGTCGAATCCGACTCTAGGGTTGCGGTGCTCATATCCGTTTCCAAGCCAAAGAGCCAGCGCTGTCCAAAGACATTTCCGTGGTCATGTGGCCGCCGTGACTAAACACCGAGGCGCACGGAACGCTGTTACCTTCCCACCGAAGGGGTACCTATTTATCTACTTGCAATTTCTTGCTTTCGAACTGCTAGGTTGGCAGGAGCTGGAACTAAAGATGGGAGCTCACTCCGTCATGCGGCACACTCGGGTCTTGAACTGCTGAACTACTGACCTTCCACAGCCTTTCAGCGTCTTAACCACTTGAGCCATCGCAGCTCCCTAAAAAGCACTTAACCCCCCTCATATTTTGGAGGAACTGAGATCACGGCTGCTATGATGGAAACCTTTTTGCGGTCCCTTGGAACCACTTTTTAAAAAAACACTGTGCATGTCAGGGCAGCAAGTGAGAACAGAAACGATCTCCAAAACCACAAGGTAGTTGACGAAAATGTTTTTATTTTAGGTTATTTAACTTTATAGTTATCTTGCTTGCCAAGACTCAAGGTGGTATCTATCATTCGATTGATCAATATGGTCATAGATACAGAGATAGATCAATAGGTAGGTAGGTAGTTAGGTAGATATAGATATGTAGTTTCAGAGCATAGCCCTGTTGGACTGCAATAACACAGCTCAATTCGAGTTCACTAGCACCGTACAGACCGGCAAAATTTTCAGGGTACGAGTTTTCGAGCGTCAAAGTTCGTTTATCCGATAGATACCTGATGAAAGGAGCTTTGACTCTCAAAAGCTCATCCCCGAAAAACTCGCTGCTCTCTGTGCTACTGGATTCAAAGGTAGCTGTTCTAACCCAGACCAACATGGCTACTCTGGGAAGCTGTATCTAATAAACAATGAATCAGCAGTAGGCTTACAGAACTGGAAAGCAATGCAGATATACATGGTCTGGTAAGGCAGGACATACCATAATACAGAAAGTGGTTTACAAAAGCAAAAGGCAAAGCTCCCCAAAAGGCAATCCAGAACTACACGGACACCCCCCCCCAAAAAAAGAAAACCAGTATGAGGAGTTAGTTACTCTACAGTGCAGGGGTCATTTCATAGAAAAAGAGCTAGGGGAACTCATTAGCATAGCTCATTAGCATATGCCACACACCCTGACATCAGGGGCCCGGTGGTGGACCTGCAAGGCTGGCGGGAGTACGAGGAAGCCCCGCCAAGGCCCTCCCTGGCCCCAGGCAGGCAGGGGTGGGGAGAGGCGGGGAGGAAGCAACTTACCCTCCCTCTTCTCCTGCCTCCTCCTGGCTGAATGAGGGCTGGAAGCGGGGCGGCCGGAAGCAGGGGGCGGGGCTTCGTCATGTGCTCCGCCCCCTCGCACCTCACCCGGGGGAACTGCGATCCCCCGCGATCCCCCCCGAAATGACCTCTGCTACAGTGGAAGGAAGGATTCAGCAAAAACCTGTTAGCGGGAACCTAACGCTGGACCCAACGCTTTGGCTTGTACCCTATCGCTCTGCCAACCCACATTTGAAGCTTTGGCTCTTGAAAGCTCATACCCTGAAAATCTTGGTGGTCTCTAAGTTGCTTCTGGGCTCGAAGCAAAGTTTCTTCCTCTTTGAAGCTGGAGGTTCATCGGTGCGTTAGGCGCTACAAGCCATTTATAAATTCAGCTTTTAATACTGCCTTGCTGTGTCACTACCATTCTATTCTATTCTGCTCTAAGCATTACAAAAAAATAAAAATATGCCTGTTTGAACCTAACTCTTGAGCAAATCCAGAGAATCTTTGTTTGAGATTCTGCAGACAAGAGACCCGTGTTGAAAAGCACGTTTTGCCCCCTTGGGCTCCTACTTGCCTCCTTTTCACTTCCTTTTTTAAAAAACCAAGTGGAGTGATAATGCTGTATAGAATTTTGTATCTGATTCGTAAGATGGATTATGTGCACGCTAATGTATTTTCTGCCCCCCTAATGTTTCAGTAATGGTCCTAAAGGGAGAGCGGAGTCATTGAAAGAAGTGATGGTAGGAACAGACTGAGGGTTTGAATTCTCAGCCTTGACATTCAAACTGGTTCATTTGTCAGAGCGAACACAAAGCTGCTTCCCGACAGTAAAATGTGGCGATGAATTAAAATAACATTATAGATCTGTAATTCAGAAAACAAAACGTCAAATGCCTTTAGAACTTCCGGACCGCATCTGGCACAGAGCTCTCTATTTAGGCTTAAAATTGAGGCTTGGCCAATGGCGCTTCCGTTCAGGCAAAACCATTTTTAAAAGCAAAACTTTTTAAAATAAATGCCTCCAAAAGGGAGGGGGAAAATTGCACAATATTTAAGTTTTTTTAATTGACAGAAGCAAGTTGCCCGTAGAAAAAGGTTTGCCGCCGTAGAAAAAGGTTTGCCGAAATACCATGGCCGTCCATTTATTTAGAAGATTTACATGCCATCTCTCCAGAGAAGCCATAAAGGTTAACTAACTATTAAAACCCCAGTGGTTAAAAAAACCCCAACCAGAACATAAAAACATCATAAAACAGTCTAAAATGATCCTTGTGAAACAGCGCTCAGAACAAAAGCGTCATCCTCCCCAGCAGTATGGATTCCCCTTGCCCAATGGGTGTTCAACAACAATCTAGGCTGGCTCCTTTTCAGGGGGTGCCCCCCCCGCCTCTGGAACAGACCCCTGGAACCGATCGCGTGTGTGGAACCTTCCGTCTTCCCTGCTTTCTAGCAGGGTTGCAAAACAGCTGTTGCAGAGAGCTTACGGGGCATTCTGAGTTTGGTCCGAGGGACAGTACCACTGGTGGGGGGGGCATAAGGTGTTTTTAGGCTGGCATTAATGTTTTAATGTCTGTTTAGCTTATCTGTCTGTGGCCCCGGTCACACAGAGCATTAGGCACGCTAGAGAGACGGAAGATAGGCGGATTTTCCGGGCACGATCTCACCGCCACATCTGGGAAGTGTAGAGCTCCCGTGGCGCACCCAAGGCTTCCCGCCGAAGATGCGGGGTAAAAAACTAGTACCTCAGAGGTACTAGTTTCCGGAAACAGCGGGGCAAGGGCGGGCGTCTGATCGCGTTTCCGGTGGTAGTTCCAATGCCCGCCCATGTCCCCTCGCAAAAAGGTTCCCCCCCCCCCAAGTCTCCACGGATGCACACAAGCACCCAACGGAGCATGCACACATTTCAGTTTTTTTAAAAAAAACACACAACCCCGTTTGCCGTGCTGCTCCGCTTCTTTGCTGCGTCGTGTGATCAGCACCTCCCCCCTAACCACGAGAACTCGACGGGACCTAGAGAAATACTGGGATGTTAAGGACATATTGATTTGCTTTGTAAACTATTAGGTAAAGATAGTAATGAAATACAAATTATGTATTAGAATGGACGCTTAAAGAATATAAGTTACCTAGAGTGTTGTAATAACAAGATTTAAACAATTAAGGATTTAAGATGTGAGCGGGTGATGGGAGCGTTGTGGGAAGCCTATAAGGGGGGGGAGTAAGAGGAAATGGATATAGACAGAAACTGATATATGTGAAATGTGTGTTATCCAAATAAAAATTGTGTCAAAAAAAAAAAGAGAACTCGACGGGACCTCAACCCGATGGCTGATTGCGCAGTCGCACGTTAGTTTGCTCCGGGGCAAACAGCCACGCCTCCCCCCGCATTTTCCTGCCCGTGTGGCCGAGGCCTTTGTAACTCAAAGACTTAAAGGCAAAGATTTAGATCTGCAGTTTT
Source organism: Gekko japonicus (assembly GCF_001447785.1). Lineage (NCBI taxonomy): Eukaryota > Metazoa > Chordata > Lepidosauria > Squamata > Gekkonidae > Gekko > Gekko japonicus. The sequence continues at coordinate 1,138,704 of NW_015168056.1, forward strand.
TAGAGTTTGTTTAATAACATTGCTCCTGCACCAGGGTTGCCAGGTCCAGGTTGGGAAATACCCGGAGATTTGGGGGATGGAGCGTGGGGAGGGGAGGGACTTCAGTGGGATATAATACCTGATAGTTCACCTTCTGAAGTGGCCATTTTCTCCAGGCGAACCGATATCTCTCTCCTGGAGATCACTTGTAATTTAAGGAGATCTCTAGCTACTGCAATGAACATGAAATTGAGCAAACTCCAGAGGACGGCGGAAGACAGGAAGGCCTGGCGGGATCTGGTCCATGGGGTCGCGAAGAGTCAGACTTGACAGTGTGACTGAACAACAAAACCAGCCACTGCCTGGAGGTTGTGGAAACTTGAGCTGCAGTGTTAGAAGAGTCAAACAACAAATATATACACTGCAAAAACCTTATTTATAAGTTAAAGTGTTCTATATGTTCCGTCTTATAAAGTGCATTGTGTATTATTCATAATATTCTAAAACGGGTATATATTCATTACATGCAATATCAACAATAATAATCAGTTTGTACAATCTAATAGCTACCGGTCAATTTACATCCTTTTTACACAATCAACCCCAAGGGGAGTTTCTAGAATTGTACAACCGCTTCTCCTTGCTTGAAAGTCTTCTAAAGGGGGAAGTTTCCTTTTGTGGTTACATTGAAGTTTAAATTGATGTTTGTTGCTGGTCCTACAAAAGGCCCATTAAGCAGCTGACAATCATAGATGGAGCACTCCTGTCTTTCTCAAGGCTGCCAGTATATATATTTGTTCTTTGACTGCCTGGAGGTTGGCAACCCTATTCTGTACTATTCACCACACCTGCTTGGGGTCCCAACATCCTCAGGAGGGAAATTAAATAAATGCATTTAATCAACCAGACTGGGGGGGGGGAACAGTTTGAAAAGATCAAATCCTCTTCATTAAAAGCCTGAATAGAAAGAAGTGTTTGGGCCTGACATGTAAACAAGAACAGGGTAGGCAACCAAAGAGCTTTGAGCGGGAGGAACATTCCACAGGTGAGGGGCCACCACCGAAAGAGCCCTGTCTCTGGTCACCACTCACCTCACCTTTGAAGAGAGCACACCTTGGGGGAAGGACTAAAAATACTGAGCTAGACAGTATGGGAAGAGGTGGCCATTCAAGTATTCCAGCCCTGCGCCATTTATACAGACATGCACACGGTGTCTTGATCTAAGGTTCCTCATCTTTCAGTTATCATGTTCATCCCATCTTACCTTTTTCTTTAATGTGTGTTGTGTATATCTGTGCTGTTGCAGCTGTGTGTTTGGCTTACTGTGGCCTGTGCCATGTAAAGCTGCCCTTATTGGTTTGAAACTTCTTAGAATGTTTTAATGATGTTGTTCTGCCTTTTTTTTTTTTAAAGGACTGTTTGGATGTAGAAGATGACGACGACGATGACGACAAGGTGAGATTATGCTGGGAGAAAGCAGTTTCCTCTGTTACAGTCCCCGGTTTCTCCAATAGGGAACGGGGGTCCCCCAAAGCTCCTGGACTCTTAACGGAGTCTTCCAGTGAAAGTTACCCTCGAAAGAACGGTTCAGTTTAAAGCAGTGCTCCTTCTGACAAACTTCAAGTTCAAGTTTCGTTTATTGTCTTAGCCATTGGCCATAACAACACAAAGTAAATCAAAGCACAACAGAAATATACATCAGTAACTTGCAGTAAGTCCTAGACCCCGTCTTATCTTTTTTGCCGCCAGTGCAAACAAAGCCATTCTGCTAGTAACATGTGCATCAGTATCAGAAAGCAAGAACAGGGTCAAATCCTGCTCAGCAATTCCACTATACAGAGGTACAATAGGATAAATAAACCTTTGCCTAAGTTGTTCATGCCATAAACATCTCAGAATGTAATGCTCGACATCATCCACTTTCTTCTAACCAGTGTTCGCTCCAAGCTGAGTTAGTGTGAGCCAGCTCACAGTTTTTTAGCCTCCGGCTCACACAGAGCAAACTAATTTATGCCGTAGCCAAATCACCTGCTCACAGCTTTAATGCTGGTAGCTCACAAAGTAGAATTTTTGCTCTCAGGACTCCACAGCTTAGAGGGAGCATTGCTTCTGACCGCCATCAGTTCCATCTTTTCTGGATTCAGTGACCACACAAACAAGACACTGGACTAGGACAAGGGATGCTCTGTATTCTTGGTGCTTGGAGGGGGGCAACAGTGGGAGGGCTTCTAGTGCCCTGGCCCCACTGCTGGACCTCCTGATGGCACCTGGTATTTTTGGCCACTGTGTGACACAGAGTGTTGGACTGGATGGCCCATTGGCCTGATCCAACATTGGCTTCTCTTGTGTTCTTAAGAGGTGATTGGATGGACATATGGAGCAAAGGTCCATTGGTGACTATTAGCCACAAGGTATAGATAGGAACTCTCAGTCTGGGCAAGTGATGCACTGTATTCTTGGTGCTTGGAGGGGGGCAACAGTGGGAGGGCTTCTAGTGCCCTGGCCCCACTGCTGGACCTCCTGATGGCACCTGGTATTTTTGGCCATGGTGTGACACAGAGTGTTGAACTGGATGGGCCATTGGCCTGATCCAACATTGGCTTCTCTTCTGTTCTTAAGAGGAAATTAGATAAGCATATGGAGCAGAGGTCCATCAGTGGCTATTAGCCACAAGGTATAGATAGGAACTCTCGGTCTGGGGCAAGGGATGCTCTGTATTCTTGGTGCTTGGAGGGGGGCAACAGTGGGAGGGCTTCTAGTGTCCCGGCCCCACTGCTGGACCTCCTGATGGCACCTGGTGTTTTTGACCACTGTGTGACACAGAGTGTTGGACTGGATGGGCCAATGGCCTGATCCAACATTGGCTTCTCTGATGTTCTTATGACAGAGATGGACGCAGCTGAAAGTTTATTCAATGCAATATATAGTTCATCGTCGTTAGCTTAGGGTTGCCAGGTCTTACCTTCATCCCGGTGGGGGGTCCAGGCTGGCTCTGGGACTCTTCTGGTCACCACAGAGTTTTTACTTGAATACTAGAGTGTCCCCCGAACAACATGTCCGGTGTGATGATGTCACCAGGAGGGCACATTGGGCATGCCTGGACTCTTCAGGGGCAGGGCTCCCCCTGCTGGCCAGCTGGATGACAGTGAATTGGGAGCCCTGAAACCAGGGAGACCCCCGCCCCCATCGGGGGGGAGGGTTGGCAACCCTATGTTAGCTTGTTGGTGACTACCTACTCCAAAACTTCTCAGGATCTAATGAACGGGCCTTACATGGATAAATAACATGTAATATTACATAGACTCTTTTATTTTTATTTTTAACATGTTTTTATTATTTTCCAAAAAAAGAGAGAGAAAGTGCATATACCATCAACCATAAATTCTATACAACAACTCGCTTGAAGGATTATACAGCAATTTTCACTTATCCCTGTGTTCATCTCTGACCAATCATTACCTAATGGATTTATCACTTGTATATTTTACTTTACCCAGTTTCTAAGTATATTATTTACTCTTAAATACCACAACAGCGTGTTATCTTATCTCTAGTATCACTAATAATTCATATAAATCATTTCTGGCCAACCTTTAGCACTTTGTAACTTGTTCCTACTACAGTATCCTATTTTAAAGCATATCAATTACTCCTAAACTAAGCTCTAATCTGTAGGCATCCATAACACGAAACAAAGCAAAACAAAATGAAACAGAAAAAAGGCAATATTAAAAAAACCCCACATTTATTTATCATTATTTATTTATTATTTGTATTTATAGCCCACCTGTCCCGCAAGTGGGCTCAGGGCAGGTAACATTATGTCAAAAATACAACAAATATAGTTAAAAATTAAAAACGCATCTCAGTAATCCTTGCAACACCTTGTAAGGAAGGATCCGGAGTGGTTTTGTATTTCTCACATTGCACGTGGGGAGAGGATTGATAGGATACTAATGTGCAAACTGAGTAAGACGTTGGTAGCATAAACATTTGAGCTGGACTTCCCCACTTGAGTCCAGCTGAGGCATACTGGATTTTGGAGCATTAGACCAGAACCAAAACATCAGTATGACAGACGCTGAGGCTGATAAATCTTCAGTTTGGTGTAGTGGTTGAGTGCGCGGACTCTAATCTGGGAGAAATGGGTTTGATTCCCCACTCCTCCACTTGCACCTGGCTGGATGACCTTGGGCAAGCGGTAGTTCTGATAAGAGCTGTTCTTGAAAAAGAGCTGTTTCTGTCAAGAGCTCTCTCAGCTCCACCTACCTCACAGGGTGTCTGTTGTGGGGAGGGGAAGGGAAAGGAGTTTGTAAGCTGCTCTGAGACATCTTTGGGTAGTGAAGGGCGGGGCATATGTTCCCCTCCGCGACTTGATACAACCAGGGGTCATTTCGTAGAAAAAGAGGTGCAGGAGCTCATTAGCACAACTCATTAGCATAACTTATTTGCATATGCCACACCCCCTGACATCACCGGAAGTGTGTCAGAGGGCAACACCCACGGCAACTTACCTGGCTGCTTCTTGCTCCTCGTGGCCCAGGGCTGCTGGGAGCAGGGGGTGGGGCTTGTTGCATGTGCCCACCCCCTGGGCTCTTTACTGCCGGAGCTCTGCTCCTGTGCACTCCTGCAGGAAATGACCCCTGGAATACAACCATCCCATTAGGTAGGTTAGGCTAAGAGACGGTGACAGGCCCAAAGGTCACTCAGTGGGTGTTTGAACCCAGGACTCTCCATTCCAGCACCCTGACCATTACAGCCACACTGGCGCAATGGATATTTCCTCCCCCATATTGCCGGGCAAAGGAAACCGGGGTCTGTTTTAGGTTCAGAGGAGTTCCAGAGAGGTCAGACTCTTTTTGCTGTTGGAGAAAGAACATTTTTTAAGCATTCTGTTACCCAGACACGCGCAAATAAACGTATGAAATTTAAAGAAAAATCTCCCATAGTGCAACAAACCTCTCAAAACTTGGAAAAAAACAGCTGGCTGGGTGACCAATGGCGCTGGAGGTTGTGGTTTCCATCAAATGTGCGTGTGTTCCATCAGAGTGTACAGCAAGAGAGCTTTCTTGGATTCTGTTGCATGTCAGACATAGCAGAGCTGGCTTCTGGGAATTGTAACATGCCCTCCGAGACTCACTGTTTACAACTTAGGAACACATAGACACTTAGTTCAAAAACAGAGGAACAGATTAACTCCCTTCCATTGGAATGATCAATCTTTGAAATGGCAGGGCTTGGTTGCCAACTGCCCCCCTCTCTTTTCCAAATACCAGCAGTGATGGGAGATAACAGTGGTTCATGCACCGGGCATATACCTTGTGGCCTTCTCCTCCGCAGAGACGTCATTTTAAACTCAGTGTTTGACTTTTTCCCCCACTGTAAAATTGTAAGGCGTTGGGAACCCAGCCTTTATTAGCGTTGTCTCTCTTTCCCCATAAACGTCATTTCTGATAAAACAGTAACGTTCTCCTGAAGTGTCTTATGCCATTTCTCAATTCGCTATCTTGATTTGCGTGTGTGTGTGTTTCTAAATTTGCATGTATGATGAGTGAGAACTTTTAGTCTCACACGACAATTAAAAGTGTTTTCTCTGTTCCGCTTTCCAAGTCCTGGACACTAATCGCAACTCGAGCAGACCTGTGCCAAGGCCATTTTTTGGTTCAGTTTCCATGGAATGGAGCAATCTGAGCTAGCCCATTAAAAACCAGACAGAGAATCTCTAGAGCAAAGAAACAGTGCAGTCCATGAGCTCGTCGGGGCCAAGCTCAGAGAAACTCCCCCAACCTAACAGAACAATGTCTACTTTTAATGCATCCTCTGCAAACCCTCTTCTCGGCTCATGTACCGATAGATGAGGAGATGGGGGGGAGGTTGGGATACAAAGAGATCTGCCTAAGGGAGGAGGCTTCCTCGAGCTTGAAGCTTATTGAATCGGAACCAGCGTAGACAAGTGGTTGGAGGGAAGGCAGCCTGGTATGGCCCGATCCAGTCATATCTTGGAAGCTAAGCAGGGTTGGTACTTGGAAGGGAGACCTCCAAGGAAGATTCTGCAGAGGAAGGCCATGGCAAACTACCTCCACTTCTCACTTGTCTTGAAAGCCCCTTGCTGTGGTCACCATAAATCAGACGCTAAGCAGGGCGGGTACTTGGAAGGGAGACCACCAAGGGAGACTCTGCAGAGGAAGGCAAGGGCAAACCACCTCTGCTTCTCACTTGTTTTGATAGCCCCTTGCTGTGGTCACCAAAAGTCAGAAGCTAAGCAGGGTGGGTACTTGGAAGGGAGACCACCAAGGAAGACTCTACAGAGGAAGGCAATGGAAAACCACCTCCGCTTCTCAGTTTTCTTGAAAGCCCCTTGCTGGGGTCACCAGAAGTCGGAAGCTAAGCAGTATTGGTACTTGAATGGGAGACCGCCAAGGAAGGCTCTGCAGAGGAAGGCAATGGCAAATCACCGCTGCTTCTCACTTGTCTTGAAAGCCCTTTGCTGGGGTCAACAGAAGCTAAGCAGGACTGGTACTTAGATGGGAGACCACCAAGGTAGACCCTGCAAAGGCAGGCAATGGCAAACCTCTCTGCTTCTCACTGGCCTTGAAAGTCCCTTGCTGGGGTTGCCATAAATCGGCGGCAATTTGACAGCACTTCACACACACACAGAGAGAGAGAGAGAGAGAGAGAGAGAGAGAGAGAGAGAGAAGAGGTTAGAGTCAAACTAGGACTGGGTTCAAATCCCCACTTGGGTCATGAAACTCACTGTGAGATGGTGCCCTTAGTGAGTTCCTTGAAGGAAGGGGTGAATAAATATGGAGAAATTAAAATCCCATCCAGAAACAGTGACTCCAACCCATGGAGTACCTCTACTCTCCTGAGCAACATCTCCTCCATCTTGTCTGGAAATTAATTTCTTTCCTCATCCCACTAACCTCTTTTCTAGAGATGGGATTTAGGACAGAGACAATAGTATCTCTAGACTTAGATAAAGACCGAGAGCGCAAGTGCTATCGGTATATTGAAAACGATAGGCACTAAAGTTCTAGATTTTCTCATCCTGGTTTCTTGTGCTAATATTAAACTGTGTAAGCGAAAGTGCCAAAGATGAGTGAACATCACAAGTAATTTTCCATGGTGTTGACCCTGCCTCTTGATGAAAACTTTTTGCTAGTGATCAGACAGGAAAGACCAACAGAGAATACTCCAAAGACCCATTCTAAAAAATCCAGTAGAATATTATGGTAGACCACCTTAATGAGCCTGTGGCATTTTTTTAGTTTTGAGAGCTGGTAGAGTGGAAACCATTAAAAATGTTTACCATGAGGGATGAGGCCAGTCACAAAATGGCTGCTATGAGGGCCCAGGGCCAAATCAAAACATTGAATGTTTCTACAAAATGTTGGACATTTCCACAAAATGCTGGGAAGGGTGTAAGCTAAGCAGTCTTCTATGGTAGAGGCAGCCATTTGTGAACGGTTGGTTCCTGGAGACACAAAGCCTCTTCTGAAGAACTTTCTGCTCAGAGGAGATGAAGGAAAGCTCTTTGGTTTGGAGGAAAGAGATGCTTTGGGGTAGAATCACATGGGCACTAGGGTACCATGTTGGAGTCCACTGTGATAGACTGTTATCAGAACTGCGTTTGGTCTAATGGAACCAAATGTGATATATTTTTATTTTCTCATGTTTGTCCTGTATCCTGTTTCCACGTACTTTTCATGCTTCATGACCTTGCCTGTAACCCCGCCGGCACCATAACCACAGCCTCGTTGTCCCCACCGTCCTTTGCCAGGGTTGCACCTTTTAATAATCTAAGGCTGATTTCGCACTAGAGCTGCCTCGATGTTGCGCTGCCGTTTGCCCCGATACTATTAGTCAATTTCACACCCGAAGCCGCGGGGCTGCATTTGACCCGCGGCCTCGCCCAATTTCTTCCACAGTTTCGTGATCCTCAAAAAACAGCCGCGAGTCAAAATGCAGCCCCGCAGCTTCGGGTGTGAAACTAACCAATAGTATCGGGGCAAACGGCGGCGCAACATCGAGGCAGCTCTAGTGCGAAATCAGCCTAAGTTTATCTGCCCAACTGCGAGCCTGTACAGTCCCTTTGCATCTTCCTCCAAAGTGAACTCTGCAAAGAATAAAACTTCCACACTATGGCCCAGATCCAGCAATCATAGTGTCACACTCCCTCATTTGCAGAGTCGGAAAAGAGTTGGAATTCATGCAGCAGACGCCTAAGATGCTCTCTCACTCTTGAACAAAAGCGATTCCTCAAACGTTTCACCCTCCCTGGGGCGATGGCCGTGCGTCCCCTTTCCCAAGTTCAATCCGAGGAGGATTACTCGGACACAAAAGGACTTAAATTCTGAACTCTTCAGATCCTCAAAAAATGTCTTCCCCTTTGCCGATATGCTTAATCTTCAGCTAGACCCTCTTTTGTAAGTTTGTTGAAGCAATTAATGGTGAGACGGGAACATTCTCAGCTCGGGATCTGCGGGGAAGATTTAAGGCAATACACTGACGGTATAATTAATTCTCAATTGTAAATTCATTTTGATGGTTTTAATTCTTTCCCAGAGTGCCACAGTCGGCTGAGGAAGAGTTCAAGGAAGAAAGGGACCTGTGGAGGGGAGGGGGAAACAGGGGGGGGGCTGCTTAGTTCAAAATAAGAGGAAAGGACAAATTTGACAGATAACGGGCGAAGAATTCTTCCTCCTGATTTCAGTGGAAGACTCCGGAGCTGTAGGAGTCTGTTCCTTTTGAGGAATGTGCGTGTATCTTCAATCAGACAGTTAGATGTCGGCTTACAAGAGCTGGGTCACCAAAGAAGCCACCGTGGAATGGTATCAAAAGGAACTGGTGGTGGACTCCAGAGCAACCGAAGAGAAATGCATCCTTAGATCAGGCTTAGTCACGCTGAATATAATCACCCTGCTCACACTTTCTTTGACGCAGACAGAAACACAGCAGAGCAGAAACGATGAGCTAGTTCGGTGATTTCTATCGAGTACGCGTGAAGCTGCCTTAAGCTGGATCAGAGCACCGGTGCATCGGAGTCCGTATCGTCTACTCAGACTGGCATCAGCTCTCCAAGGTCTTAGGCAGAGGACTTTCACATCCCCGGCTGCTAACTGGAGATGCAGAGGAGTGAACCTGGGACTTTCAGCACGCCGGAAGGGTTGACTTGTCACTGAGCCACGCCCCCTCCTGTTTGTTTAAACGTGGCTTTGCCCCAATCATGGGTGAAGTGTGTGCGTGTATTCACCCATTCACCCATGATTGGGGCAAAGCCATGTTTAAACAAACAGGAGGGTCTGTGGCTCAGTGACAAGTCAACCTGTTTTCTGGATAAAGGGAGAATGTAGGCAAGAGTCATGCAACATGGCATCTTTATATCTGATCGAAAAGGGTTCTTCCTGGTAAAGTAGGTATGGAAGGGAAGCTGGAACCCGCTCCGAAGAGTCTCCTGGCCTCTCCCCGCAAATTGCTATAAGAAGGGTAGGAAGAATCGAGCAGGTAGGGCAGTGTAGGCCAAGTAGGCAGAAGGAGATGAGCCAGTGCAGGAGTGGGAAGGAACATCACGGAAGGACGCAAGCCAATCCGGGAAAGGAATGAGAGCAGGTGTGGGAGAGGGGATACAAGCCACAGTCTGGCATGGGGGAAGCCCGGGGCAGAATTACGGAAGGGGAGAACGGAGTTTCCCGTTTCCTTTTAATTCTGCTGTATAGTTGCATCCAACAATCTCCTTCTTGGTTTTTCTTTTGGTTGTTGTTCTTGAGTGAGGTTTTCTAGATTTCTGTGTTAGATTTAGCTTTCTTTCCCCCTTTCTATCTATTTGATCATTTGGAGCAAGCTCATTGTTAAACGTAATGGCTTAAAAACATTTGCTAAACCGAAAGGCACCTCCCCTCAGTCAGCAGATTTTGATTTTTAAAATACTACTACTACTACTACTACTACTACTACTACTACTACTACTACTACTAATAATAATAATAATAATACTACTATACTACTACTACTACTCCTAATAATAATAATAATAATAATAATAATAATAATAATAATAATAATAATGCAGACATAAAAATGTTAGCTGGCAAACATCTTGGGTATGAAATAAGGGGGTGATGATTGTCTCAGATGGTCTTCACTCCGACATGTGAGAACATTGCAAAATATCTATTGAAATACATACAGAACACACACACACACATAATTCATTTTAAAATACTGTTTTCATAAGCAATATATAAAGAAATATAATTAGTATCAGACACATTAGCTAATTAATCTGCTGCTTTTTTAAAAAATTGGCTATCAGCCTCCTCAAAACTCACAGTTTGGTGTAGTGGTTAAGTGTGCAGACTCTAATCTGGGAGAACCAGGTTTGATTCCCTGCTTTTCCACTTGCACCTGGCTGGATGACCTTGGGCAAGCTGTAGTTCTGATAAGAGCTGTTCTTGAAAAAGAGCAGTTTCTGTCAGAGCTCTCTCAGCCCCACCTACCTCACAGGGTGTCTGTTGTGGGGAGGGGAAGGGAAAGGAGTTTGTAAGCCGTTCTGAGACACCTTTGAGTAGTGAAGGGTGGGGTATAAATCCAATCTTCTTCTTCTCTTCTTATATAATCAATTATTATTATTCCTCTGAGTTCCACTCCTAAGGAAAAGATGGGGGACGAGAGAGTCCCCACATTATAGAGAAGCGGATCTGCCTTTCTCTGAAAGTTATTAGCTATGGAGCTCTTCCTGCTAGTTCGCCCACATGCACTCCACAAGGCGGTCAGTTAGTGTGACTAGATAGACATCTGTTTCCCGGATGGAAGTCAAGAATAATAGTGCCATTCTATGGGGACCAGATTTGCTGGTGGTAATATGCTGTGGTTTTCCAAATAATAATAAAAAGTTACAAGCATCTTATATTTTAAAAAATCCAGGGCTATTTTTGGGCAGGAACGCACAGGAACGGAGTTCCGACTGGCTCCCAAGTTGACCATGCCCAGCAGGAACACATTAGCATAATAGGCCACACCCAACAGCAGAAACTCATTCGGACTGGCTACATTAGGGGTGTGTGGCCTAACATGCAAAGGAGTTTCTGCTACAAAAAAGGCCCTGGGTTTTGACAACAGATAAGGTCAACAGAATAACAAGCAAAAGGTGGGTGTGGCTGGATGACCACACTTCTGGTAACATGGGGGTGCGGCCTAATGTGGTAATGAGCTGTGCTGTCAGGGGTGTGGCCCAATATGCTAATGAGTCCCTGCTGTTGGGTGTGGCCTATTATCCTAATGAGTTCCTGCTGGGCTTTTTCTACAAAAAGAGCCCTGAAAAAAATCAATATAATTGGAGTAAAGAACAAAGCTGACCTGACTCGACTTAGGGGGTAGCCCAGTAGGGTAGCCCGGATGAACAGGCAATCCATTCTTGCTTATTACAGTTGGACATTTTCATCCCTCCTCCCCTTTCCTCTGAGAGTGTTTCATGTTCTAAATTAGAATTGCAACGATCATCTTCTGCTGCTGCTAGTTTTTGTTTCGTTTTGCCTGCCGTGTGTTAAGAAGGAGAGAGAAAGAGGCCCGTATGATTGTCACGATGTCCTTCGGAATACATCAGTTATTCTGTCTTAACTCAATCTCTCTGTCCGAGGCAGTCTGGAGAGCTGCCTCAGACGATGTAATGTTGTGTTTGCTAAATTGTGTTATCGGCACATTTTTGTAGCGCAATCTGAGATGTGTAAACAAAGCCAGCGGGATGCAGATCCGGCTGCCAGATGAGAGCCTTCACAGTTGCGAGCTGCAAGAACAGGCTTGTCCTGGAAAAATCATCTCTCTCTTTCTCTCTTTTAAAAAAAATTCTGTTACCGATAAGAATTGGTCAGAAGTTAGACAAAGCCAGACAAAATGGCTGGGCACCGTCAGCAGATTTCTAAACAGAATAATTAGGGTTCAGCTATCCCGACTCGAAAGAGATGGCCTACGCCCTGAAAGCTTTGTGGCTCGTGATCGATTGAAACTTTGGTGGGATCTATGTGGAGTGGCAAAACTGTGCCCTTGCCGCCGCCGCGGCAGTCGACAGTGCGGGAACAGTGTCCGCGTACCCATGTTCCCATACTGCTCTCTGCTGCCACCACCCACAGCCCGACTCTTCCCTGTCGTGCTTACTCAAAAGCACAGATGCAACCTTGGCTTGCCAAGACCCCCTACAGCCAGGAAATCCTCCCTCGTTCTCTACCAAACACCACACTACAGCTCAGCAGGGAAAGGGGGGGGGGGAGTCCTTGAAAGGGCTAAGGGGAGTCTGTGCTGTTTTGGAAGTGTTGCTTAGCTCTATCCCATTCCCTATAGTGACAATTGAAAGAATCATCCACCCAGGGACTCCCCTGTGGCAATGCAGAATATTCCCTGTTGAGTTGGATTCAAACAGCTCTAGGATTGCTATGAGTCATGCTCAGAATGAACAGCTCTGGAATTTAGTGTGCAGGTTTCCTGGTTGTCATGCAGGGAAAAATCCCCATGTGGTAGCATCCTTTGTCAGATGACGGTTCCCAAATTTATACACGCTAAAAACATAAATGTGGAACAGTTTTATGGAAGACTGAGGCACAGACGGACTCCCTCATCTGCCTCCGGACTGTCTCCTGCAGTTAGTTTCAGAGAGTAGCTATGTTGCTCTGTAGTAGAAGAACTTGATTTGACTCCAGTAGCCCCTTTGGAGACCAACAAGATTTTCAGCATGCAAGTTTTCAAGAGTCAAAGCTCTGTTTGGCGGGTACAAGTAGGTATGGAGATCTATGAGTCTTTATATCCCAGTGGTGCTGCAAAGAAAAAAGTCAGGATAATAACAATAATTAATAATTATTGTATGGCATTGTGTGTAGTACAGCAGGAGAGCCTAAGATTGTCTGGCAGCCAGAAGTTCTAGCTCTGAAGCATTATGCACCACCAGGTGGCGAGCTAGACTTGATTTTAAGGCAAGAGGCATTTCAGAGGTGGTTTGCCATTGTCTGCCTCTGTGTCATGCCCCTGGTATTCCTTGGAGGTCGCCCTTACAAATACTAGTCTAGGCCGACCCTGCTTAGCTTCCAAGATTGAGCTAGTCCGGGCTATCCAGGTCAGGACAGAAGTCAGGATGCAGAAGTATAATGCAAAATGTAATCAGCTTGATTAGAGCAGGGGAGAAACATCTGAGGGCAGAAAATTAGCATCAGTAATGAGACAAGAATCCCATGTCCTTATTCAGCCCCGAGGGGTCCATTTTTCTTGTCTCTAAGGTGCTATTGGACTCGAATCTAGCTGTTCTCCTGCAACTGACTTCATGCCTTCCAAGGATGGTACATGGATGAGGACCCTTGAGTTTTCTTCACCTTCTGCAGTGAAAGAAACAACAGGATTGCCCTTTTAGTTACACAACTTCTAGAAGATGCATAAATCTTCGGAGGCATTAACAGAAGCATTGTGTCCAGATCACGGGAGGTAGTAGTTCCGCTCTATTCTGCTATGGTTAGGCCTCACCTGGAGTACTGTGTCCAGTTCTGGGCACCACATTTTAGGAAGGATGTTGACAAGCTGGAGCGTGTCCAGAAGAGGGCAACCAGGATGGTGAGAGGGTTGGAATCCAAGTCTTCCGAGGAAAGGCTGAAAGAGTTGGGTATGTTTAGCCTGGGAAAGAGAAGGCTTAGAGGGGACATGATTGCAGTCTTCAAGTATTTGAAGGGCTGTCATGTAGAAGATGGAGCAGATCTATTCTCTCTTGCTCCGGATTGCAAGACTAGATCTAATGGGTGGAAATGACAAGGGAGTCGATACCGGCTAAATATCAGGAGAAACTTCCTAACTGTAAGAGTGGTTGAGCAGTGGAACAGACTGCCTCGGGAGGTGGTGGATGCTCCTTCGCTGGACATTTTCAAGTGGAGGCTGGACGACCATCTTTCCGGTGTGTTGTAGGGCTATCTTTCAGCTATGCTCCTGCTGATCGCAGAGGGTTGGACTAGATGACCTGCAAGGTCCCTTCCATCTCTAACATTCTATGATTCTAAGATCCACGGGATTCATGTAAAGTTTTGTCTCTTTTAGCTGCGCTGAAATGTCTTTGAATTTCAGATGACCTGAAGCATCTCCTGCCAACACAACAATACTCAATGATTAGCACCTGAAAATATTTCTTGAGATGTATGTAGGACTATAGGAAGTGTTCTAAGATTCCCCCACCTACAATCCAGACCAGTGCTCCCTCAAAGCTGTGGAGTCTTGTGAGCCAAAATTCTACTTTGTGAGCTACTGGCATTAGAGTTGTGCACGAGCGATTTGGCTGCCGCATCAATCAGTTTGCTCTGGAGCCATCCTTCCTGAGCTAAGAGAAAAATCTGTGAGCCGGAGGCTAAAAAACTGTGAGCTAGCTCACTATAACTCAGCTTAGAGGGAACACTGATCCAGTCCTGTGTGGGCATTTGGATTTTTAACCTGGCTGTACTGAATGCTTTTGGCATACTGTATTACATGTTGTGTTCTGACCTTTATTGTCTGGGACAATTTGAGAAAAATTGGATTTCTTTTCTTTTCTTTTCTTTCTTTCTTTCTTTCTTTCTTTCTTTCTTTCTTTCTTTCTTTCTTTCTTTCTTTCTTTCTTCCCTCCCTCCCTCCCTCCTTTTTGCTTAATATATCTAGGAATCCGAAAAGAAAGGCTTAAGAGAAAGAATTTACATGGTCCAGGATATCGTTATAACGGTCCAAAACCTCTTGGAAGATATTGCATCTTTTGCAGAAAGGATAAAAAAGTAAGTGAAAGTTTTGGGTTTGCCCGTGACTGTGTGCCCCCTCCTCCATTTTTTGAAAGGTTTTCAACAGTTCCGTTCTTTTAATAAGAGCCGTGTGGGGTCTAAAAATACAACAAGCCCAGCTGTGATTCTGCAACATCTGGCCCAGCTGTGCGGGAAATGGGCAGGGGGATGCCTTCGAGCCCGTGAACGGAGCACTGTTCTGTGTGCAGCTGTGTGGCAGGAAGGTTCGGGAAGCCGGGTGACTCGTAATTCTGGCATTTGCTTTGACGACAATGGTCCCTAAGAACCCCGATAGGGCACTCGGACGGCTGCCCTGCCTAATCCCCCAGGAATCCGATTGTAACCCGGCAGTCGTGTTGCTGTGAACAGGCGAGAGGGCAGAAGGAGTCCACTGGAGTGGTTTTAACAAGTGACACGACCGTTTAGACAAGCACTGCCATCGGTATAACCCCTTGCATCAAAGGGACTTTTTAGTCGCTCGGTTCAACTCGGAGGTTTGGTGGCCTTAAAAATAGTTTCCATCTGTTTATGGGCCGCTATTTCATCCTGGCTTTAACTTTAAATGTGTAGTGCCTTCCTCTGAAGGGTGGCATTATTTCCCCCAGTCCACCCCGGTCAGCTTTTTATCCCTCAAATAAGACAAAGTGTTTTTCATAGCTCAGTCTGGCACTCTTTGGTCGAGGTCTTCTCGTGCACCCGCATCATATATTAAGTATATCCAGCAAACATCCAGCAACCAATTTCTTTTAAAGGTATAATGTTTATCTATTTTAAAGGTATAATGTTTAGCTGCGGTGGCTCAAGTGGTTAAGACGCTGAACTGCAGGCTGTGGAAGGTCAGTAGTTCAGCAGTTCGAGACCCGAGTTGCTGCATGACGGAGTGACTTCCCGTCTCTAGTTCCAGTTCTAGTTCGAAAGCAAGAAATTGCAAGTAGATAAATAGGTACCACTTCGGTGGGAAGGTAACAGCGTTCCGTGCGCCTTGGTGTTTAGTCATGCCGGCCACATGACCACGGAAACATCTTCAGACAGCGCTGGCTCTTCGGCTTTGGAACGGAGATGAGCACCGCAACCCTAGAGTCGGATTCAACTGGCTTTCGAGCAAGGGAACCTTTACCTTTATACCCAAATTCAGGTATACCTCCAATCTCTGAGAGGTTCGGTTTAACATAGACAATTGTTCCTTGGGCTTCCTTTAACTTCTATGGCCTGGTTCACACATGCTTGGCCCCTGCTTGCCCCATACTTGGTTACTATAGACTGAAACTGGAAGTTATAGAGCAGGTTGCTTGACTCTCACCAGCCTCATCTATACTCCTGTGGTCTCCCCGGTAACCTCTAGTCAACTAAAATGTGTAAAGTCATTTGCTTTTGCTGCCACTGATCCACCTAATTGTCTGTCCGGAAACTAAAGTTGGTGCAGAATGTGGCAATCAGAGTGCTGACTAGGGATGGGCACGAACCACATTTTTGCAGTTCGGTTCGTGGTTCATAGCTGAACCGTGAACCAAGCCACCGGATAGGCCAGCTCATGAACCAAACTGGTTTGTATTGGTTGGTGAGTCATTTAAAGTTTAAACTCCTGTCTTCTGCTCCCTGTGAAAAATGGCGGGGAGCAGAAAGCAGGGTTTAAATGGCTCAGAATCACTTAAACCAAATGACTCAGCTGTTACTTGTGAAGAGCAAAAGGCAGGGGTTTAAATGGCTCAGGGCCATCTAAACATCTGTTTTCTGCGCTACACGAACTGCTACAAACGGCAACCAAATTCATGGAAGTATGTGGCAACTCTTCAGTCTGTGAACATCCTTCCTGAATCATGAAGCAGCTAAAATTCGTGATGAGCTTTAGTTCATCAGTGGGTTCATGCCAATCTCTAGTGTTCCCTCTGAGTCACCTAGCTCACAGTTTTTAGCCTTCAGCTCACACGTTTTTGTCTTAGCTCAGGAAGGATGGTTCCAGAACAAGCTAATGTATACCGTAGCCAAATCACTCGCTCACAACTTTAATGCCAGTAGCTCACAAAGTAGAATTTTTGCTCACAAGACTCCACGGCTTAGAGGGAGCAATCCAGCCTTGTTCCATCTACACTGCCTTCCAGTTTGCTTATGGGCTCAATTCAGGGTGCTAATATTGATCTTTACAAGAAGAAGAAGTTGGATTTTATCAGGGCTCTTTTTGTAGAAAAAGCCCAGCAGGAACTCATTAGCATAATAGGCCACACCCAACAGCAGGAACTCATTAGCATATTGGGCCACACCCCTGACAGCACAGCTCATTAGCACATTAGGCCACACCCCCATGTTACCAGAAGTGTGGTCATCCAGCCACACCCACCTTTTGCTTGTTATTCTGTTTACCTTGTTTGTTGTCAAAACCCAGGGCCTTTTTTTGTAGCAGGAACTCCTTTGCATGTTAGGCCACACACCCTTAATGTAGCCAGTCCTAATGAGTTCCTGCTGTTGGGTGTGGCCTGTTATGCTAATGAGTTCCTGCTGGGCGTGGCCAACTTGGGAGCCAGCCGGAATTCCGTTCCTGTGCGTTCCTGCCCAAAAATAGCCCTGGATTTGATAACCTGCCCTTCACTACCCAAAGGAGTCTCAGAGTGGCTTACAATCTCCTTTCCCTTCTTCTCCCCACAACAGACACCCTGTGAGGTAGGCAGGGCTGAGAAAGCTCTGAGGGAACTATAACTGACCCAAGGTCACCCAGCTGGCTTCATGTGAAGGAGTGGGGAATCAAACCCAGTTCTCCAGATTAGATTGTGTCACTCTTAACCACGACACCAGGCCTTCAACTAGGAGCCGCCCCCAATAGCTGGAATGGCAGAGAACCCTGTCCCTTGGAGTCAGCCGAAACAGCCTGTGCCAGTCGCACAACTATGGGCCAACCACTAGGATAGACCACTGAAGGTTGGCCGCCATCAGGGCTATTTCTGGGTAAGAACACACAGGAACGGAGTTTCGGCTGGCTCCCGAGTTGGCCGCGCCCAGCAGGAGCTCATGAGCATAACAGGCCACACCCAACAGCAGAAACTCATTAGGATTGGCTACATTAGGGGTGTGTGGCCTCACATGCAAAGGAGTTCCTGCTACAAAAAAGGCCCTGGTTTTTGACAACAAACAAGGTAAACGGAATAACAAGCAAAAGGTGGGTGTGGCTGGATAACCACACTTCTGGCAACACAGGGGTGTGGTCTAATGTGCTAATGAGCTGTGCTGTCGGGGGTGTGGCCTATTATGCTAATGAGTTCCTGATCGGCTTTTTCTACAAAAAGAGCCCTGGCCGCCATCATCTAATAATCGAATTATATTAATTTATTAGTATTATTTAATGTCTAGCACCTTTTAATGTTGGATTGTTGTATATGGTTTATATGTTTTTAGGGTTGTTTACATTGCTTACTTGTGTGTTTTTATTCTTTTATGTAAGCCGTCCTGAGCTGGCTTTGGCTGGGAGGCAGGGTATAAATCTGATAAATAAGTCACCAAACTGGCTCCCCAAGCCCTGTATGGGCTGGGACCAGCATCTCTTAAGGACTGCCTCCTCCCATATGGACCTACTAGTACACTCCAGTCATCTTCAGAGGACCTGCTTGGTGGCCTCTGCCATCTGAAGCGAGATGGGCTGCAACCCGAGAAAGGGCCTTCCTCGGTCGTGGCACCAAAATTTTTTTCCCCAAAAAAACTTTTATTTTGGATTAACAAGTTCAACATTTATCAATCAACCGTTAGATCCATTTTTTTTAACCCCTCCCTCCCCCCTTTCGGTGGCTTCCCGCAATGCTTCTCCCTGCCCACAAATATTTTCGCATTTCAAGGTAACATGTTTTTTTCCTTACAGCTTAAACCTTAGTACATTTCAGTCCTAGTAATTGTCTAAATACAGTATAGTATTTTTAACATCCCAATTTCTTTCTAGATATTCTTTAAAGTCTTTCCATTCTTCAAAAACATCTTTATCTTCTTTGTTGTTTAACTTCTTAGTTAATTTGTCCATTTCTGCCATAAATAGGACTTTCTGTATCCATTCCCATTTATCTGGAATTTTCTCCTGTTTCCAACATTGTGCATATGTCATTCTTGCCGTAGTAATTAAATACCATAGCAATGTCTTTTTTTGTACATTTACTTCTTCCATCTTTAAACCTAGAAGTAGTATCTCCGGTTCTTTCTTAAAGTTACATTTCAAATTTTTTTGCATTTCTTCATGAATTTCTGTCCAAAAAGTCACAGCTTTGTCACATGTCCACCACATATGGTAAAAGGAGCCTTCTTTTTTCTTACATTTCCAACATTTGTTAGACATATTTTCGTTCATATATGCTATTTTCTTTGGAGTCATGTACCACCTATACATCATTTTATAACAGTTTTCTTTTATATTAGTACATGTTGATATTTTAATAGTGGCACCAAAACTTTTGAGCTCCCTCCTCAGGGAGGTTCCTCTGTCTCCCTCTATTGGTGTCTTTCACCAGCAGGTTTCTTCTGGCATACCCCCAATAATGGTTACCGGCCCTCCTCCTAGGTGGTGTAGTGTACACTTTTGGTGTAGTGGTTAGGAGTTTGGTGTAGTGGTTAGCCTAGTTTGTTTCCCCACTCCTCCACATGTAGCTGCTGGTGTGACCTTGGGTCAGTTGCAAGTCCTTTCAGAGCTGTTCACTCAAGGGCAGTTCTCGAAAGAACTCTCTCAGCCCCACCTACCCCACAGGGTGTCTGTTGTGGGGAGGGGAAGGGAAAGGAGATTGTAAGACTCCTTCAGGTAGTGAAGGGTGGGGTATAAATCCATTTTTTCCTCCTCCTCCTTTGAATTATTTATAATTTAAACCGTATTTTTAATTGCTCATTTTTTGATGTTTGCCACCTTGTGGACCCTGATTGGGTGGAAAGATGACACAAACATGTTTTTTTTAATTATTATTACATTCAAAAATTAAAACAATGGTACAGCAACACCAATTAAACAAACAAAAAAGAACAAAACAAAGAAAAGGGCCTTACGTTATATATAACAAGTATAAAGTTCTTTTGGAATTTCTCTGTTCTTTGCCAAATAATTTAAAATAGGGGCACAAACATGTTTTAAAAGAATAAAATAAAAATGTGATGAGTTTACACCATGGAAGTGTGGAAAGTTGATTTAACAATAAAAACTGACCTTTAGGGTAAAGTCTAAAGCCCTAGCTAATAATGTCTCTGATAGACTGATAGAGAAATGATCCACGTTTCTCAGGTATAGGAATGATAAAGTTCATGCTAAGGCTACACCTTTGCTATAATTCAGATACAAGTTGATGAAATGGGTGGCTGTTTGGGGTGTGTGCATTTGATAATTTCATAATTCTCAAATACACACATTATATGTTTATTCAGGGGTCATTTCGTAGAAAAAGAGCTAGGGGAACTCATTAGCATTACTCATTAGCATATGCCCCACCCCCTGACATCAGGGGCCCAGCGGTGGACCTGCAAGGCCAGCGGGAGTGCGAGGAAGCCCCGCCAAGGCCCTCCCTGGCCCCAGGCAGGCAGGGGTGGGGAGAGGCGGGGAGGAAGCAACTTACCCTCCCTCTTCTCCTGCCTCCTCCTGGCTGAATGAGGGCTGGAAGCGGGGTGGCCGGAAGCAGGGGGCGGGGCTTCGTCATGTGCCCCGCCCCCGGTACCTCACCCGGGGGAACTGCGTCCCCCCGCGTTCCCCCCCGAAATGACCTCTGTGTTTATTTTGTACTTTTTGTAAATAGACTTCGTATGATGAAAAGTATTTTTTAAAAGAATGGCAGTGGGGAGGGCCGTGTTTGCTCCCCTGAGATCCTTGGCAGAAGAATGAGATAACAACCAGTTGCATTTCAGCAAGTGCCTAAAGAGTTCTCTCTTCTCTCTCCCCTCTCCAAACTTGACTGCAGTACGTTCAACTGGACAGTCCCTTTCCTTTCTGTCCTTGCGTGCTTAATCTTTGCAGTGGCCACAGTCCTGCTGTATTACATACCACTGCGGTACATCGTTTTACTCTGGGGTAAGTTTGTGCCGTCGCTTCTGCATCATTTATTCGTGGAGTTTCACATGGTGCAGATGTGTCTTGATGATTTTCATTCTGTTGCTTTCTTTATTTTTTTGTTTCCTTTTGCTTTTGCTGCTTGCAACCGGTGGAAATGGTATTTGTTGCAGGCTGCCCTGTGGACTCCTTGAAGAGAATGTCATAAACAGATTTGTAAAGATACAGAACTCCACATTGCAACAGAAGGGAAAACCCGGAAGTGACAAAAAGAAGCTCTAGGAATCGCCGGAAACTCTATGGTAAAACCATAGAGTTTCTGGCGATTCCTAGAACTACCCTATGCCACTTTCAAGTCAGTGATGTTGCCTTTTTTATCTTATCTTTCTCCCACTGCCACTCAGAGAAGCAGTGGACAGCAAGGTTTGCTAAGGGGACGCCTCCCACCATAGCGGGATGGCTGGCAAGCCTACAATTGGTTGCCATACTGCAGTATACCCTACTGGGACAGACAGTAGCTCTTCAGAGGCTCAAGCAGAGTAAGATCTTTCTCATCTCCTCTTACCCTAAGATCTTAAAATTAGAGAAGGCAGGGATTGAACCTGGGGCCTTCTGCCTAAAAAGCCAATGCTCTACCACTAAGCCATGGCCCCTTCTCAACTGAAGAACTCCAGTCGCAGGGCTAGGGGAGAAACTCTCTAGAAGGCGGGGCAGAAATGCGTTAATCAAATAATGGATGTAATTTGCTAATGCAAGGGTTTCCTTCTTGACCTCTGTTTTTGTTGTTCTTGTTTATATTCCACTTTCCTTTTTCCCTGAGACCCTCTTTCACTTTGTCCTCACAACAACAACCCTGCGAGGTCAGT
The DNA here is from genome assembly GCF_001447785.1 of Gekko japonicus. NCBI lineage: Eukaryota > Metazoa > Chordata > Lepidosauria > Squamata > Gekkonidae > Gekko > Gekko japonicus. Next base: position 1,160,303 of record NW_015168056.1, read on the forward strand.
TTGGCTGAGAGGTTGCAACAGGCCCCAAATCACCCAGGAATAGGGTTGCCAAGTCAAAATGTCTTACCGGCAGGGGAACCTCGCCGGGCTCTGGGAGCCGTTGTTCTATGTGCGCGCGCGCCGCCAGCACGCCACCGGAAGTGACGCGCGACGTCGATCACGTTGAAGGCGTGGCCCTGATCGTCAGAGGGAAAACCATAGAGTTTTCCCTCCGACAATCGGGGCCACGCCCCCAATGTGACTGACGCCATGCTGCACTTCTGGGGGCAGAGTTCCCCCCAGGGCCCAATTCCACGGCGGCGGAAATCGGGCCTCCGAAGCGGGGGTTTACCCGCCCCCCGCCCCTACTTGGCAGCCCTACCCAGGAAGCTTCCACAGCACAGTGGGGATTCAAACTCGGTTGTCCCAGGCCCTAGGCCAATGTTCCTATCCCCAATGCCACGTTGGCTGTCTTTTGCAACCTGAGTACAGAACCCCCCTAGCATGTCCACTGTGAAGGGCCACGGAACATGTAAATCACCGCTTTCCCCTTTTGAGAGTGCCCAGAGGTGGCTGCCTTCACAGTTCTATGCCCCAGGGCACCAGGTTCAGTTCTCCATTTCCAGTAACAACATATGGCCCTTAGTTTTGGGCTGTGGCTGTTCCTGCTCCTGGGCTGATTTAGAATAACGGGACTTTTTTCATCGCTAAGGCAAGCAGTGGGGCTGCAGTGGCTCAAGTGGTTAAGACACTGAACTGCAGGCTGGAAGGTCGGTAGTTCGGCAGTTCGAGACCCGAGTGCCGCATGACGGAGTGAGCTCCCGTCTCTGGCCCCAGCTCCTGCCAACCTAGCCGTTCGAAAGCAAGAAATTGCAGGTAGATAAATAGGTACCGCTTCGGTGGGAAAGTAACGACGTTCTGTGCGCCTCGGCGTCTAGTCATGCCGGCCACATGACCACGGAGAAGTCTTCCGACAGCACTGGCTCTTCAACTTGGAAACGGTGATGAGCAGTGTTCCCTCTAAGCTGAGTTAGTGTGAGCTAGCTCACAGTTTTTTAGCCTCCGGCTCACACATTTTTGTCTTTACTCAGGAAGGATGACTCCAAAGCAAACTACTGTATGCAGTAGCCAAACCGCTCGCTCACAACTTTAATGTCGGTAGCTCACAAAGTAGAATTTTTGCTCACAAAACTCCACAGCTATGAGGGAACATTGGTGACGAGCACTGCATCCCTAGAGTCAGATCCGACTGGCTTTCGAGCAGAGCTGCTTGGCAATGAACCTCCTACCACTTCCTTCAAGAACAGACATCTGTGAATGATACCACATGATGGCGACACGGGGTTCAGCTTGTCTGAATTTTTGTGCTGCTTTTTTTTGGGGGGGGGTCTGTATTGTAAAACTCTCTTCTCCCCAGCCCGCCCTACCTGAGGAAGTAAAGCATTCATATGGTTGTATGTGTGTGTGTTAACAATTTTTGTGTTTCCCCCACCCCCTTTCTCAGGCATAAATAAATTTACAAAGAAGCTCAGAAACCCCTACGCCATTGAGAATAACGAGTTACTCGATTTCCTCTCCCGGGTGCCGTCGGATGTTCAAAGGGTAAGTAATGGACGGAGGCCTCCCTCAAAGGCCCCAGGCCAGGTATGAAGATCTGTTGGAAGTTACAAGTTAGAACACTTCTATTCAGTATTTACTGAGTTAATATTGTGTTCTGAATCACATGTTTGTTTGTATCCTATCTGCTTAGAGAGTTAGAAAGCCCGCCAGATACAGATCTAGTTTGTTGTCCTGATTGGAAGATAGAGTGGCTAGTATTAGCATTTTATGACCCTTTGTCCAGAGCTAAGAAGAAGCTCCACTCTCCATTAGACCTTAGCCATGTAAGGAAGTCTATCTAGACATGAGGATGTAGAAATAAAGCTCTTTGTTATTTTACCTCCTGTTTACCCTACCCTTGATAGGTTGTTAGTAAACTTTTATATTTTGAAACTACCATGGACTCAGACTCATTTTTACTCTGCTAACTCTGCTGAATTAAGAAATTAAGAAATTAAATACTAAACTATCTAACAGGTTATGGGAAGCCCAGATGTTTTCCCACTAGCAGAGTTGTTTTTGAGCCATGTGTATTAGAACTTAAGAAAAAACAGAAAAGAATTTTTTGAAACTTTTTCTGGGACAAGAGAGAGTCTTCTTTGTTTTTTCTCGAGTCTGCAAAGCCTTGTGCTTGCAGAACAGAGAAGCAAGAGGAACTTCAGCCCCTGCTGTGAAACTATCTCCGCAAAACAAAGGATTTTCCCAGAGAGCTGAACGACAGCGCCTGAGGGAACGAAGGAGATCACAAGCAACCCCCGATCGATCCCAGACGACCGACGTCTTCACCTCTACAAAGGGAAGTTGGTAAAGTAAATAATTAAAAAAAAAATATGGCGTCTGCACACAGTTATAACCTACCGAAATTATCAGCCAGTAATTATCGGTTTTGGAAGGAGTGCTTAAAATGCATTTTAGAGGCCACATCTGCGAGTTATGTGTTAACCCAGGATGCTCCAACGGGCAATGCGGATCAACTTAAAAAGTTTAAAGAGAAGGATGGACATGCCCGTGCTTTAATCCTTGGGAATGTTGTGATTAGTGACAATCAAAGGCTATTAACATATCAAACAGCAAAGGAAATGATTTTGCATTTAGATCGCAAGTATGCTGCGAAGTCGAAAGCAAATAGTATCTTTCTTAAACAAAAGCTGTTTAATAGCAAAATGCAAAAGGGAGACACAATGAGTGTACATTTAAGTAAGATAATTAATATCTATGATGACCTTAAAATGATTAATGACCCTCCCTCCGAGAGTTCAATGGTTGCCGTTATTTTAAATTCATTGCCTGAGAATTATGAAGTTCAGATTGCCCATTTACGTGATAAAGAGGATCTGAGCGTGGATCAAACAATTTGTTACCTGGAATCTGAGGCTTTCAGAAGGGAACAAATGAATGTTAATGAAAGTGTGTCTGTACTTAAGATCAGTGACTCTCGCTACAAAGGGAATGCAAAGAAAGCCGTTAAATGTTTTGTATGTTCCCGAGCCGGCCATTTGTCGCGGGATTGCTGGTACAGAAACGACTTTAAAGATCAAAAGGATACAGACATGCGCTCTCCCTCTACTCCAAAACCTAGAAACGCCAGAGGGCGTGGCAATGGGAAGCCAAACGGTCATCAGGGGCAGGAAAAATCCAAGCCTGTGTTTCTCCTGAGAGAGGCTGTGCCAGAAACTGCAGGAAAGCGAGCCGAATGTGCGAATGTGCTTGCTGTAAACATTAATCATAGCAGAGAATACAGTGATGAATCACTGTGGCTACTGGACACAGGGAGTGCCGTCCACATTTGCAACAGTGCTGAATATTTTGTTGATCTGAATAAAGATGAGATGCCCAAACTGATCAAAGTTGATAATGAACCATTGAGAGTTGCTGGAACAGGAAAGATTTTTCTTAATGTGTTAAATTCTGCTGGCCAAATTCAGCAAATGACTTTAAATGATTGTGTATTTGTGCCTGAAGCTAGTACTTGTCTGATCTCCTCAAGGAGAATTATTGCTGCTGGTTTTAACATTAATCTTAAAAAGGGACAAGGAAAAATTTGGCACAAAGATGGAGTCGAGCTCATTATGGAAGAGCACGACAGTTACCATTATGTAAGAAATCTTGGCATAACTGAAAATGATGAACTGGACACAAGTGGACCTGTGTTTCACACAAAATCATCTGAATGTGAGCACAAAGACTGTTTATTTAAATGGCATGTGATGTTTGCTCACAGAAATTTACAAAGTGTGAGAAAGCTTCTGAAGGGCTGTAATATTGATGCTGTTGAATGCAATACTATTAGTAATGGTTGTGATACCTGTTTTAAGGCAAAAGGCAAAGCGCCTTGTTACAGAGGCAAAAATCCAGAACAAGATAAAGGTTTTCTAGAGACTGTGTACTCAGATCTTGTTGGCCCTATCAAACAATCTACTGGTGGTAGTAAATACTTTGTGACTTTTATGGAAGCAAAATCCAGATATGTCTATACCTACCTACTTAAAAGTAAAGACCAAGTACTTGACAAATTTAAGTGCTATGTTGCTGCTGTTAAAAATAAATTTGGCAAAGCGCCTGAAGTGTTATTCACTGACAATGGCACAGAGTATTGCAGCAGTGAGTTCCAAAGGTTCATGGAACAAGAAGGAATTGAACATCAAACAACTATTGTTTATTCTCCAGAACAAAATGGAACAGCGGAACGCTTAAACAGAACCATACTAGAAATGGCGCGTTCTATGCTAATACAATCTGGAATTTCAGAAGATATGTGGGGTGAAGCAGTCAATACAGCTACTTACCTGCACAATAGAGTTCCATCTAAAACTACAAATAAAATTCCTTTTCAATTATGGCATAACAGGATGCCTGGACTTAAACACATTAAAGCATTTGGATCTAAAGCCTATGCCCACATTCCAAAAGAGAAAAGGGGCAAATTAGAGCCAAGAGCAGAAATTGGTATCCTAGTGGGGTACGCTCAAGGAGGAAAAGGCTACCGAATTTTTGATTCTACAAACTGTGTAATTAGAGAATGCAATGTGGTACATGTTGATGAGAGTAACATCCTGCAAACTCCTAAGCCAGCTGAGTCCACAGCACAACCTGTCAATCAGGAATCTACAGATGTCTCTTTCTTTGATGTGATCACTTGGCAATCTGCAGAGACCACCTGTGACCAGGCAGGTCCATCTCCACAAGAGGATTCCACCTCAGAAGGGGAACAAGGGAATTCCACCTCAGAAGGGGAACCAGGAGAGGCAACGCCAAGGGTAAGAGAGACAACTGCTGTGAGACAATCAGCAAGGAGTACCAAAGGTGTTCCACCACCAATGTACGGAATTTGTGCAAGTGTGCAACAAATAAAGGAACCTACTAACTGGAAGGAAGTTAATCAACTACCTGCATCTGAAAGAAGCAAGTGGATTAATGCCATGGAAGAAGAATTTGCATCTTTGCAAGACAAACAAGTTTGGACTCTTACTGAGTTACCTTCAGAAAGAAAAGCCATCGGCTGTAAGTGGGTGTACAAAGTGAAGTATAACCCTGACGGCGAAGTGGACAAGTACAAAGCTCGTCTTGTCGCAAAAGGATTTTCTCAAAAATATGGAATCGATTTCTCGGAAACTTTTGCACCTGTTGTAAGCTACACAACCTTCAGAACACTTTTGAGCATAGCAGCCTCAAGGGGCATGCACATTGAACATTTGGACGTCAAAACTGCGTTTCTCAATGGAGAATTGAATGAAGAAATCTACATGGAACAACCAGAAGGATTTTCAACAAAAGGACAAGAAGGCCTAGTGTGCAAACTCAACAAAAGCGTTTATGGACTAAAGCAAGCAGCAAAAGCGTGGAATGAGAAACTGACTGAACTGTTACAAAAACAGAACTTTCAACAAGGAATAGCAGAACCGTGTTTGTTCTCAAGAATCAAAAATGGACAATATCAGTACATACTCATTTATGTTGATGACTTGATTATTTGTTGTGAAAATCAAGGAGATGTACAGGAAATAGCAGATGAACTAAACAAGGAAGTGGAAGTGAAACAATTGGGACCTATAAAACACTATCTTGGAATACAAATTGAAAGAACTGATGATGGAAGTTTTCTTCTAAGCCAAAAGCAAAAGATCATGGACTTTATTGAATCTGTAGGAATGAAACATTCCAAGCCAGTGAGCACACCTCTTGAAAAGGATTACCTCAAGAATACAGAGGGACCACTACTTCCAAATAACCACGAATACAGATCAGCAATAGGAAAATTATTGTATCTTAGCAAAATTTGTCGACCAGACATAACTTCAGCTGTTGGACTATTATGCAGAAAGACCAGCTCACCGACTATCCATGACTGGAAAGCTGTAAAAAGACTGGCAAGATACCTAAAAGGAACTTTGGATTACAAACTGAAAATCTCATCCTGTGATGAACCAAGACTGACTGGATTCATGGATGCCAACTGGGGAAAAGACACAACTGATGGAAAATCTACAAGTGGATACTTATTCTACTATGGAAACAGTTTAATTGACTGGACTAGTCAAAAGCAATCTGTTGTAGCGATCTCTACTGCAGAAGCTGAATGTGTATCAGCGCAAAGTGCCAGCTATGAACTGTACTGGATCATTCATCTACTGAAAGACTTTGGAATAGACGAACCGAAACCAATAATAATGTATGAGGACAATCAAGCTTGCATCGTTCTCTGCAAAGGTGAGAGCACCAAATCCAAGAGTAAGACCATTGCTCTTCAATGCAAATATGTGAAAGACTTACAAGACAAAGGACTCATTGAACTTCGTTACTGTCCTACTGACCAGATGACTGCCGACATCCTGACCAAGCCGCTTGACAAGCAACGTTTTGAGAATCTTCGTGAAAGTTTAAATTTGCATGATTTCAGTGTTATAACTTGAGAAGGGGTGTTGGAAGTTACAAGTTAGAACACTTCTATTCAGTATTTACTGAGTTAATATTGTGTTCTGAATCACATGTTTGTTTGTATCCTATCTGCTTAGAGAGTTAGAAAGCCCGCCAGATACAGATCTAGTTTGTTGTCCTGATTGGAAGATAGAGTGGCTAGTATTAGCATTTTATGACCCTTTGTCCAGAGCTAAGAAGAAGCTCCACTCTCCATTAGACCTTAGCCATGTAAGGAAGTCTATCTAGACATGAGGATGTAGAAATAAAGCTCTTTGTTATTTTACCTCCTGTTTACCCTACCCTTGATAGGTTGTTAGTAAACTTTTATATTTTGAAACTACCATGGACTCAGACTCATTTTTACTCTGCTAACTCTGCTGAATTAAGAAATTAAGAAATTAAATACTAAACTATCTAACAAGATCCATCAGGTGGAGATGTTGGAGGAACACAATGCAAAGGGGGCTTTGGACTAGCAGGAAGAGGAGGGACCTGAAGAAGTCAGGGCTAGGGATGGAGGGATAAGGTTGCCAGCCTCCAGGTAAAGGTAAAGGTTTCCCTTGCTCGAAAGCCAGTCGTATCCGACTCTAGGGTTGCGGTGCTCATCTCCATTTCAAAGCCGAAGAGCCAGCGCTGTCCGAAGACGTTTCCGTGGTCATGTGGCCGGCACGACTAAACACCAAAGCGCACGGAACGCTGTTACTTTCCCACCGAAGTGGTCCCTATTTATCTACCTGCAATTTCTTGCTTTCGAACTGCTAGGTTGGCAGGAGCTGGAACTAGAGATGGGAGCTCACTCCGTCATGCGGCACACTCGGGGTCTCGAACTGCTGAACTACTGACCTTCCACAGCCTGCAGTTCAGCGTCTTAACCACTTGAGCTGCCGCAGCTCCGAGCCTACAGGTGGGGCCTGGACATTTCCTGGCTTCACGAACTGATCTCCACACTAAAGAGAACAGTTGCCCCGTAAGAAATGGCGGTTTTGGAGGGCCGATGGGCCCTATGGCATCCCTTCCCTGCCGAGCTCCGTCCTGTCCCCAAACTTGGCCACCCCCCAGGATTTTCCAGAGCTGGAATTGGCAGCCCGAAGGAGAAGGGAGGGACGAAAGAGAGCCCTTCTCTTCTATGCTGATTGCCTGACTGTCGATCTCTCTATCATCTATCCCTCCCGTACCTTTTTGTCCACTGTGGGGCCCCGATTTATCCTCATAGCACCCCTGCAAGGTAGGTCATTGGAGAGATTGTGACTGACCCAAGGTCACTCCATGGTGGAGTGAGGATTTGAGCCTGTGCATTCCAGATTTTAGTTCACCTCACATCACTGGCTCTCTAAAGGGGCCACTGCTCAGTGGTAGAGCCTCTGCTTGGCACGCAGAAGGTCCCGGGTTCAATCCCCGGCATCTCCTGTTGAAGGACCAGGCAGTAGGTGATGTGAAAGACCTCTGCCTGAGACCTGGAGAGCCATGGAGAGGAGCTGTGGCTCAGTGGTAGAGCATCTGCTTGGCTCGCAGAAGGTCCTGGGTTCAATCCCCGGCATCTCCAGTTGAAGGACCAGGCAGTAGGTGACGTGAAAGACCTCTGCCTGAGACCCTGGAGAGCCATGGAGAGGCTCAGTGTGCCTCGGTGTTTAGTCATGCCAGCCACATGATCACGGAAACGTCTTCGGACAGTGCTGGTTCTTCGGCTTTGAAACGGAGATGATCACCGCAACCCTAGAGTCGGATTCGACTGGCTTTCGAGCAAGGGAAACCTTTACCTTTACATAACCACTACACCAAACTGGCTACTATACCAAGAAGTAACCCTTGAAGAATTATGTTTCTCACTTTATAGAATGGAATCCCTGTTTTGTTTTGTTTTTGTGATGTGGTTTATGAATTCCCTTCTTCTTTTTTGCATTTGAACCCAAGGTTACAAGGGAGTTCTGTGGAGCAGTCATTGGGAAGGCCAAGAGCATCCCTCCTTTTGGTGGACTCAATACTGACTTAGTTTTTTTTTAGCTCGTCCCGATATATAAAGTAATTACATCTGCATTCACTTCTCCTGCCCCGTTCCTGGCTTCTGGAGAGTCCAGGATTTGCAGCGGTGCTCATGCATGAATACATATTGGCAACGATAAGCTACCTGTCTGTTGATGTTGCATTTTACGACTTGCCTTTATGAAGTGTGCCTTGAATGGCTTCTCTGATCCTCTCTAGGTCTCCAGGGTGGTGGGAGACAAAAGTTGGGTGATGGTGGCCGTGAGCTCAGATGTATTAGCCGAGGAGACTCGTGGTTGCACAGTGCAATCCTCAACAGAGTAAACAACCAAAATGCAGAAGTCCTCCCAGTATATATCTCAGATAATCATTTAGAAAATATATTGAAAAGATACATTAGATAATACCAAATGCCCAGAATACATTATCAAATATGAAGACCAAAATTCTACAGTGACAAAAATTCAGGTCCAACATTTACACCCACAAAGTTTCAAAAATTCAGGCCCAAAGATTAAATACAGGTCCAGAGATTTACGAAGAGTCTGGCTTCAACTTCGTTTTGAAGAAAGACTTCATCAGAAGTGATTAAGCAGTGTGAACTTATTTCTTATTATTCGGGCAAGTAGATAATTCTTTATGTTGCTATGTAGTTGTCATCTGGGACTAGCCCTTCCCTGCCTTAGAGCTAAAAGCACGTTGTTACGAAGATCTGCCCTTTGATAAGAAGTGTCTAAACCTATGGAAGGGCCAGTCCCAGATAACTTTTCAATAATTATCTGCACTTGATAGCGACTTCCCCAGTTTGAATCCTGAACAGAGTTACATCCTTCTTAATGTGCTAGAAGTTAGTGGGCTCAGAGGCATATAACTTTGCTGAGGATTGCCCTGTTGGTGTCAAACAGGATGCCATGGCAGACATGAAGCTCTCCTCCTCCACTGTATGTCTGCAACAACCCTGTAAGGTTGGTTAGGCTGAGAGAGTCTGACTGGCCCAGCGAGCTTCCATGGTTGAGTGGGGATTCGGACCTGGGTCCCCCAGATCCTAGTCTGACACTCTAACTGCTATCCCTCACTGTCTCGGACCAAGAAACCCTGTTCGCCCAGCTCAGTAGCTGCCTAACGCACTAACCAAAGCAATTGCATCATTATTTCAAGGACTGTTCCAGCTTGGACGCAGCAAAACTCTGTGCTGTACCACGTCATGGGAAGAGGGCCTCGTTTCTTTATCAGCCCTTGAGGGAGAGAGCAAATCTTTTTTTTGGGGGGGGGAAATGGGGTAGGGAAGGCAACAGCGGAATAAATCCTTTCTTAACAAATGCCCATCTATTGTAGTTTGTATGAGGACATTCGGGCAGCCTATTTGGAAGATATTCTTAAGAATGATGCCAAGCAATCCGATGACAGAATGTTGTATCGTTTACTGGCTTCACAAAACACAGTGGTTATTTGAAGCGGTTGCTAAGTTTCGTAACTGCCTTATAATGAGGAAGATGTGTGTTAAACCCATACTGAACAAATGCCCATATCAGGTAGAAGTCCCCTCTCCTTCCTCGCCACCCCTAGTGCATCTCATTAGGCAAAAAAAAAGGGGGTCTGGTTTTAATATTTTGGTTTTCAAGAAATGATGCATGACTTCTCAAATCCTTCCTGCAATTAATCCCCACCACCACCACCACCAATGTTACTGTGTTTAGAAAATGATTCATTACTTTTGAACCTGCCTTGGTTTTTTCCCCTGGCTTTTTTTCCTTGGGGAGCCATTAACCGGGCAGGCCGGCGTGAGCTTGGGTTACCTCCTTGCAAACGTGACGCCTGTTTGTTTTTACAGGTGCAGCAGGCTGAATTGAAACCATGCAGCGGGTCCAGCCCCATTAGGAAGAAACGGAGTGTTTTATAGGTGCGGGACCCCATCTGCCCCGACGCCCTTGTGCACAGCCCCCCCCCGCGCGCGAACCTTTGGATCAGAGCAACGTTGTGATCACAACCTGGATGTAAACACGTCTTTGGAAGAAAAGGATTGCATAAGCAACCTTCCTGCAAAACGAGCTCCCATCCAAATGGAGTTGGAACAGCACAAAGCCGATGACTTCCAGTACGGATTTTGGAGATGCTGGACTTTTTTTTTGGCTTGTACCGTGTGAAAGCCATTTTCCCAACAAAACCGTGATATTCCAAACTTTAGAAAAAGAAAGTCCACATGGAGAGATGGGGGGGGGGGGCATGTCTTCGCTTAGCCGCATGACTGAGTGTCGATGGATTGATTTTTTTTAAGTCCAAAGCCTTTGATGCCCAACTTCTTCAGATGTTTTTAAATGTCGTTTTATGGTAAAGGCAAGGGAATGCTTATGCGCTCAAACGTTCTCACTTTTTCTCGCCCAGAGATTGCTGCTGCTGTGCTTATTGGAAACTGCCATTAACTGTCAGGATCCCGATTTTTCTGAATTAGAAGTTCATTGCAGGCAATGGACACCCTGAAGCTACCATTTAATGGGAGCACAAGAATCAGATGTCTCCCAATGGCCCTACGGACACTCCCGATTTGCCTTCTAGGGTTCCTTCTCATCAGACTTTTCCTGATGATCCAAAGAGATGCCAACACTACAGATGCAAAATCCTTTTTTATAATCTTAGAACTGCGTTGTTTAAAAGGACATTTTTTTTCAAAAAAAAAAGTATAAGAAAAAATTGCTGGTGGTTTTTATATTTCTTCAAGCACTGTGAGAGTGTCCAGTGGAACTCACTGCCACGAGATAGAGCGATGGCTGCTAGCTTTAAAAGGAAATGAGACAAATTCTTGGCAGGCAGGTTCATTGGCGGTTAAATGGTGGTTAAGTGGAACCCGTGTTCATATGGAGCAGCCATCAGGGGTAGGTGCTGGTGAGCCCTCCAAGGTATCTGATTGGCCAGTGCTGGAAACAGGATGCTGGTCTAGATGGATTATTAGTCTGACCCAGCAGGGCTTGTCTTTTAACATTCTTCTGTTGGGATAGCATTTTAACATGACTAGTGCAATCCAGGGCGGGTCCCATTCTAATGCTTCCTTGCATCTTTTAGTAAATATGATGGCTTTTCGACTTGGGTCTGTAAGCTTGGGTCTTAAGCAGTTATTCGTTAGTCGGAACACTGTTTGGAGGCTGGACCTAGAGTTGTGAGTAAAAATCTCCCACCGTTGTCTCCTTTTTGTGCCACGTTACTTGGCCGGCAGGCACAGTTTCTGCGGGTGCAAGCAGTTTTAGTATTCCGTTCCCAGGTAAGGTTTCAAAGTGGGATATTCCTTTTATAAAAATCCAGACAGGAGGAGATGAGCATCATCTTGTGATCTTCCTGGAGGCCTCTGGCTAGCATCTCTCTCGGAAGCAGAGTGCTGGACTGGATCTTGGTCTGGTGCTGCAAAGCATCCGTATGTTCTTAAAGCTCCCGTAAAGCAGCAGAATGGAGATGTTTTTCATTAAAAAAAAAAGGAGGATGGCCTTGTGAATGTTGTTGGATGGATTTGGCTGCAGTTTCTTATATAATCCTCTTCCAGCAGATCAGATTTGCATTTGGTGCACTGCAGGATCAGCATGTCTTAAACCACAGTTCCCCAACCTGGTGCCCGTGGGCACCATGACAACGACCAACACTTTTTCCTGGTGCCCACCAAGTGTTTTTTAGGAAATAGATGGGGTTGGGGGACGATCTAGCCCAGCAATGCTTCTGATTGGCCATTGGAGATTTGAGTCACTGTGCAGAGTTTAGAAAACGGGTGGGGCCGGGGGACCACAAGGCTTCTGATTGGCCACTGGAGATGTGATTGACTGTGCAGGTTCCAAAAAAGATTGGGGACCCCGTCTTAAACCCACAAGCATCAAATCCTTACCTAAGAATAGATTTGCCTCCAGTGGGCTCTGTCCTTGCCCTCTTTAAGCTCCTGCTCTTCTTTGGTTCCTTGTAAGCATTTCTATGAAAAGTCAACGGAAAACTCCTTCTGGATTACATTTTTTTTTTTTTTTGGAGCCACTTGCTTTCTGTCAGATGTATTACCCTTAAGCATGACTTGTAGATGCGGTTTTAGAGGAGACTGAATTTTATAAAGGGAACATTTTGATGACTCAATAAAAATGAAGCGTATTTTATTGTAAAAGTTGGCAGTGCTCAGTGTGTATGGGTCTCTTTCTCCTGTCTCCCAAACTTTACCTATGTTGAAATATAATTATGCTCTGTGGTTCTTTATGGGTGTAAAAATAGCACTGTGTGTACACATGATCGCCCCTTAGTAGGAGCCGCTGCCACCATTATTCCACCAACGCTTATTCCATCACCGCACTCTACCACCGCTGGTGCGGGTATCATTGGGGGTGCGAGACGTCCCTGGCGGATGACAGGATTGTGGGGACATATACTGTTGTTGTTCTGTTCTAAGATCTTCAGAACACCATCTTGGCTTTATGGTTCGAAGTGAGTACTGGAGCACCGATTTTTATTTTTACTAATTTTAATAACTGTATTATGCTGTATCATTGTATTTTTATACTGTTTTTATTGTTTGAATTTGGCATCTATGCCCTTGTTAGCCGCCCTGAGCCTTCGGAGAGGGCGGGATACAAATCTAAGGAATAAATAAATAAAAATTAGATGTTAAGGGCTTCTCCCTAGAGAGGGCATCTCTCTGTGCATATGCGCAAAGCAGCCTCTCTATTGAAGCAAATACAACACAAGAACTCGTGGGCACTCCATGAAATTGCTGAGCGGTCGGGTTAGAACGGATAAAAGGAAGTACTTCTTCACCCAAAGAGTGATTAACACATGGCATTCACTGCCACAGGAAGTGGTGGCAGCTACAAGCATGGACGGCTTCAAAAGGGAATTAGATAAGCATATGGAGCAGAGGTCCATCAGTGGCTATTAGCCACAAGGTATAGATAGGGACTCTAGGGCAAGTGATGCTCTGTCATCTTGGTGCTTGGGGGGGTCAACAGTGGGATGGCTTCTAATGTCCTGGCCTCACTGGTGGACCTCCTGATGGCACTGGTATTTCTGGCCACTGTGTGATACAGAGTGTTGGACTGGATGGGCCTTTGGCCTGATCCAACATTGGCGTCTCTTATGTTCTTATGTTCTTATGTTAAGCAGATGGAAAAAATCAGCCAGTAGAGTAACTTGGTTTACACAGAGCAAGAACCAAGTAGCAACTTAAACACTAACAAAATTTGTGGCAGGGTATGAGCTTCATCACTGCTCACTTCTTCGGATGCAGCTAGAATGGGAGTCCATCTGTCCTATATATTGGAAAGTGGAGTGGTTTTAGATGCCAAATGACATTACCAGACAAATGACAATAGCAGGTGTGATTGGATTAGACGTGATATGTAGAAGGGTAGCAGGTGTGGAGAAATCAGCATTGGTAATTGAAAAGTACTGGGTTCGACGCATGGAGGACTCAGACCACAACGTGCGTTCAGACGTGTTTATTCCACTTCACAACAAGACACACCAAATGGCCCTGCAAGGCCAATTATATACACTCCACACGGCACGCCTCTGTCCCCATTGGAGGGTTTGACTCTCCCGCCAAGGGTTCTATTGGTGGACTCTCAGTGGAATAGGATCCTAGGTCCGCTTTGTGTTTGGGGACCAAGCTCCAGCTTTAGCCGCGGACCCCTTTTGGCAGTCCGCGTACGTAACAGTAATGAGATAGAAAACCTAGATCTCGATTCAGTCCAGCTGGATGTCTATCTCATTACCAATGCTGATTTCTCCACACCTACTAGCCTTCTGCATACCACACCTAATCCAATCACGTCTGCTAGTGTCCTTTGCCTGCTCATGTTAGTCGGCATCTGAAACCACTCCACTTTCCATTATATAGGACAGATGGATTCACATTCTAGCTGTATCTGAAGAAGTGAGCAGTGACTCACAAAAGCTCATCCTCTGCCACAAACTTTTTTAGTCTTTAAGGTGCTATTGAACTCTTGCGCTTTTTCTACTGCTGCAGACAAACTAACACGGCTGCCCATCTTGATATATCAGTTTACACAGGCATAGATCTTGGGTTCTGGATCAGAGGCAGGAGTTTTAACTCTGCAACTGGCTACACATAACTTGAGCAAATTGGTTCTAGTAGGACAAAGTACGAGTAACCAGTCTGTAGTTGGGTTCCCTCTCCCCACCCCAGTGTATGTAGTTGAGCAAATATATTGCTTTTATACAGGGCTAATTTCCTGCAGGAGCACACAGGAGCAGAGCTCCGGCAGTAAAGAGCCCAGGGGGCGGGCATATGCAACAAGCCCCACCCCCTGCTCCCAGCAGCCCTCAGTCAGAGCAAGAAGCAGCCAGGAAAGTTGCAGCCCCCCCATCCCCCCGGTCGAAGACAGTCCAGTGGCACCTTTAAGACCAGGTTTTATTCAGGTACAAGCTCTCCCTCCTCTGCGACGACAGATCTGCCCGTTCCCTCCCCCCATAGCTAGCAATTCAAAACATTCCAGTGGAGCCTGAGCGGTGGGTGTTGCCTTCTGACACACTTCCGGTGATGTCAGGGGAGTGGCATATGCAAATAAGTTATGCTAATGAGTTATGCTAATGAGCTCCTGCACCTCTTTTTCTACGAAATGACCCCTGCGTTTATAAAGTGAACACCGGAGAAGTGCTAAAGGTTTCCAAAACCAATCTCTGTTGTGTTGTACTGGTCACTCTGAGGCAGTTTGGTGTAGTGGTTAAGAGTGCGGACTCTAACCTGGGAGGGCTGGGTTTGATTCCCCACTCCTCCACATGCAGCTGCTGGGTGACCAAGCCACAGTTCACTCAGAGCTGTTCTTAGTCAGAGCTCTCTCAGCCCCACCTCCCTCACAGGGTGTCTGTTGTGGGGAGGGGAAGGGAAAGGAGATCGTAAACCACTCTGAGACTCTAAATGAAGGGCGGGGTATAAATCTAATCTCCTTCTTCTGATGCTATTCTGGTGTTATGGCATGGAATGTTCATGAACATTCTCAGCGATTCCAAAACACAGTCCAAGGTCTAGGAAGGAAGAGAATGTGGTCAGATCCCACTGAAAGCAGCCCCTCAGACATACCTTTAGAAGGGGCAGAGGTGACTTTTGTGGGGGTGGCTGAGAAGAAGGAAGAGTTCCTGGGAAGTTAAAGGGCAGGGTGCCAAGAAATATGAAAAAGAGGCTCAGTGGGGCTCAAGAAGGACTGTGGCAGGGAAAACTGAATTTTATCTCTTGCTTCGAGCAACTTCTAGTTGTGTGCCTGTGGTTTGTCACTGTATTTCCCCCCTCACTTGGCCTGTCTGTCTGCCTTAGCCAGGTCTCTGTCCGGTTTGATTTATGTGCCCCTTAATGAAAGCTCATTTCAAAGAACAGCAAAAGCTCCAGTAAGTCTCTCCGCTCGTCCCATGACATCTACACCCTCCTCTTCATGCAGCCAGCTACTCGGTCTTCCGTGTAGACAAAACGTTTCCTCGTCTCTTGCCAAGCCTCATCTAGTTTTGCTCTGCTGCACCTTTCTGTCGTTTTATAAACACGCACATGAGAACAAAAACTAAGGGCACAGCAATACACATGACATCAATACAAAGTGAAATGCTGCATAAGTTCACACAAAGAAATTAATGCTGAAATCCAACTTCCATGTTGTTTACAATTCTTGTATTTCAACAGGTGGACATCATTCAGACACCAGAGTGTCGACAAGATGTACAGAACGGGACGAACTTCTCGAGTTTTGCCGTTCGTTTCAAGAACAATCTTTATCAAACTTCAATTTCCAGTGGTCCTTTCACAGTCTAATTCACCACTAAGGTATCCAAACATTAATTTCCAGTGGTCCTTTCACAGTCTAATTCACCAGTAAGTTATCCAAACATTCAGGAAGGCTTCTAACAGCTCTTAACATCAACCATTATTCTTTCACTGTGGACAGTAAGTCCACTGGAAATTGAAATTTGATAAAGATTGTTCTCGAAACGAACGGCAAAACTCGAGAAGTTCGTCCCGTTCTGTACATCTTGTCGACACTCTGGTGTCTGGATGATGTCCACCTATTGAAATACAAGAATTATAAACAACATGGAAGTTGGATTTCAGCATTAATTTCTTTGTGTGAACTTATGCAGCATTTCACTTTGTATTGATAAACACGCACATGGCCAAGTAGATCACCAGAACCAGTCCGCAGTCTCAGCAAAAGAGGTCACAATCACCTAAAATTGTCTCCAAAAGTGGAGAGATCTCCTCCACCCCGATTAGAATTTCCACCCAAACAAAATACACTTGGAATGCCCCCCCCCACTGCACTTTATAACCAGCCAGGACCTGGATGGCCGCAGCCAGCCTGTTCTTGTCAGATCTCAGAAGCTAAGCAGGGTCGGTCCTGGTTGGTACTTGGATGGGAGACCACCAAGGAAGTCCGGGGCTGCCATGCAGAGGCAGGCAAGGGCAAAACCACCTCCGTTTGTCTGCCCTGAAATGGATGGTCCAGGCCGGCCTGAACTCATTAGATCTCAGAAGCTAAGCAGGGTTAGCCCCAGATAGTACTTGGATGAATCTTCAAGGAAGACCAGGGTTGCTACGGAGAGGCAGGCCATGGAAAACCTCTGTTCGATCGATTTCCCACAAGCCGCTGCTCCGCGCTCGCTCTCCCCTTTGCCCCGATCGTACGTGTCAATTTCACACTAAGTGCTACGCGGCCGCATTTTGCCCGATTTTCCACACGGCTACTCAATCCTGTTTTTTGAGGATTGAGTAGACACGGAGAAAATCACGTGAAGCTGTGGGGCAAAATGCGGCCGCATAGCAGATTGTGTGAAACCCCTGTGACTGTCCCAAGGTCACCCAGCTGGCTGAATGTGGAGGAGTAGGGAATCAAACCCGGTTCTCCAGATTAGAGTCCACTTCTCTTAACCACTACA